>NC_142812.1:445976-539591 GCF_049724085.1 Artemia sp. Qi Xiang Cuo
TCGATTTAATATGCTCGGGTCGTAGGGGGGCCCAGAGACTGCCGGTGAGGGGGGCGGGGGCGGGCCGGGGAGTAGCAGCACGTCCAGTGCTTTAAAAGGGAACGATTGATATAAAATATAAAGTGCCGCGTGCCTCAGTAGAGCGATGTGAGCGCAAAATATTTTTTTTAGACCAGGGAACTTCTTAGTGAGAGAATTGTCATAAGAATCTAAAAAGAGGTTATGGAAGGCAACCAGCTCCCCTTTCCCCCTAGCAATCACGACTCCTAACAACACTCCTTAAAATTTGGGGATAACTCTTTTATACAGTGTAGTTTTAAGGTCTTAAAACTATGACTTTGAGACTGACACCCCCCCACACCCGACAGAGCCCAGGTTATAAGTTATGTCAGGTGGGTAGCTACTGTTTTATCTCGGAAGGGGGCTCAACGGATTTTTAATCAGAAATTTTACTGACCTGTTTAACAGTGAAAAGTGAGGTTCTGTCATACAACCCTCTCCCTAAACCCCATGTATTTTACTAAAAATTAAATGATAATTTTTTCTTTAGCTCTTTTTGTGATTTTGGTTTACATTTCCATACATTATTTCTTTGGTGATAACTCCCCCCCGCCCCAGACCTCCCGCCGGCCCAGGTGGTTGTTCTCTGCCCGGGGGACAGATAAGGTTTTTTTATAGAAATGTTAGTCGTATTAACTTCACAGATGGATAATTGGACTGTTAATCATAAGATAGTAGTGCTCATTTCAAGAGTCAAAATGATGAGACGGCACAAAGCCCCTCCCCACCACTCATGCACCCGGCTGCTGTGATAGAAACGAATCTGGGAGAAATTTTATTAGGTCACGTTTGTGTCTGTGAAACTGCGACAAAAGACTCAGGCGAGCGGTAATTTAAAGGGCCAATACCTTCTTTAATACTCAAAAGTGGCTGGAGGGCAACCACCCCCCTCGCCCATCATTACTCCACACCCTTCCAGTCAAAATCTCGAGAGGGCTATTGTGTCTGACGTAGTTTAAAAGTCCAGAAATTATGTCTGTGAGGATGATAAACCCCTCATACTCCTCAAGGTACGGGGTGTAAGGTATGTCCCGGGGGCAGTTAAGGTTTTTATGGACACGGGGTCGTATACAATTTGGAGGGGAAACACTTAAGTTGAAATCGGACTCTTAAGTGCCATTTTGAGGTTTAAACTTTGTCATAGGCCCGCTATACCCCCCCCCCACGTCCGATTTTTCCCCAATGCATACAACAGAACGTCCAGGAGGTATATTTTGCAAAAAATTGTCAAGATAGCTCGTAACACGGTTATTTGTGCTGACACAACCCCCCACAGTATGGTGCCAATGGTGGTAAGTGCTTCCCTGAGAAATATACGATTTGTATTACTATTTTGTCTTGTTAAATTTATTCGCGGCTATTTTCATTGTACTTGCATACTTATTTTTTCATTAAAGATTACAGGATGTTTTAGCGACAATAGCCCCCCCCCTGGCCGGGATCTCATCGTCTCAAAAAAACAGAAGATAGCACTTGTTAGAAAGAAAATTTTTAGACAATACTATACAGATAATATAAAGATGTATTAATTAATAAAATATAATAAAAATTTATGCTGAAGTTGAACTCAATCAAAAAACAATCTACAAACGTTAAATATCAAACAGGTTAAAAAGCAATATTCCGAGAACACTTTATATTATTTAGATATATATTTTATTTTACGGATTGTAGGATTTTTAACTAGCTAGAAGGCACTACGCCTGTGCTTTTAGTACTGCAACTACAGTTACTGTAACTAATGACGCTAAGAGAATTAGGTGAATCTTCTAGGAAGTGTTTAGTGGGCGGTCCAATTAAACTAAAAAACTGTATACAAGTAGGTTTTCAAAAAGATATTATCATCAATATAGTGGCAGCAACTCTATATAATTGATGGAAATATGTTTGATACTTTTAAAGAAGTTAATTTGATTCAAAGTTATGTTTTAGTGTCCTTTCTAAGAGTAAAGACATTAGAGAGACATCAGCCCGTCTCTTAAGCCGATTTATTTTCCAAACACATCTAGTCAAAAGTTTGAGACAACTATTTTATTCAGCATAGTGAAACGACCCAGCAACTATGTTTTCAGGAATATTGAGCATGTTAATCTTCCACAATTGTGCCAAACTATGGTTTTGTTTAGAAAAAAAAAACTAAAAATTATAAAATATTATTTTATTTCATGAACATAACTTTGTCAATAAAAATCGGACAGAATATTATCTAAAAAAACTTTTTCCACAAACAATTTTTTCTGATTTCCGTAAAGAGCTCCATTAAGACAAAGATGGCAGAATAGATGTCACACAATCATCCAAGCTAAAAAATGACCTAATCTCCTCTCAATAAGTTACTGAAAACTAAGAATGAACAAAAATGAGAATAATCAGCCGAGTTAGAATTGAAACGATCCAAAATTATCATTAGTAAGGCCGATAACCCCCCAGCTTTTTCAATACCATAACATAATGTTTGCTGAACGTAAAAAGAAATATGTTTAAATTTTTTCACTTTTTTTTTAATGTAATAAGTAAAACTATGTTTCATCCCTTTTTTAACCTCAGTTTTTTATTTTAAGGAATAAATATCAGTATAGGTAAATTTAACTAAAAATCACCGGTCATTTTTTTTTTTATTAAAACACATTTTTTGTTCTTTTGAATGTATAGGGGTTGTGCGCCCTAGTCATTTTAATTTTTGTTCGTTTTTTTTTTTAATCGGCTCTTTGAAATACTTTATGTTCCGTTTGAGTGAGTTGTAGTTAATTATTGATAGTGAGTTGTGGTTTTCTGACGTTTGGATGTTTATTTGACTGTTTCGGCCAATTTGCGGATGAATATAGTTGTTTTATATAATTTTAAAAATTATTCGGCGGACTTTTATTTAAATTAATGAAATTTCTTTCCCACAACATTAATCTAGGTGGGGGGGGGCAGAGAGCCTCTTGCCCCCTCCCCCCTTATTGGTGCCCCTGAAACAGATACAGTAGGGGGTGTTTGTTTGGTCAAATGAAATGTAGCTCTAGTTTAGTGTGGAGGGGTAATTTAAATTCGAAATTTAAGAGAAGTTACCATCTTCCAGGATGTTCTGATGATGGTAGACTCTATGATGAAAATTTGAAAGAAATTTTAAAGGAACTGTTGAATACTAAACTGGAGAATATAAAATCTGACAATATAGAAAATAGATGGAATAATATTGATAGTTGGATCAATCTTAAGAAGACCAAGTCACTTAGACTGGGAAAATGTAAAGCTGAAAGAGGTAATGTTGGGTAAGAAAAAAATTAGCTGCTTTTACCTTAGCAGCATTATTAGTATAGATGGTGGATTCCGCGTAAACGAAACAAACGAATTATGATTTTATTGAACACTCCCCCTTGAAATAATTAACTACATCTTAAGGGTAGGAAGATAATACTTATCAAAGCTAAGCTAATCTTGTAGAAGAAGGAGTAACCAACAAAACTACAAATGAGTCTTCAACTGCTTGGTTTTAGACTGTGAATCCCTAATCGCTGAATTATAAATTGCCAATCAGGGTGCAACTCGGTTTAGATGGTAGACTTTTGCTAGAAACTTTTTTTTGCAGTGTCCCTACTGCCCTGCTAAAGCCAATTTTTGTATTTTGATGAGCCAGCTGTGACAGTTATTTAACATAAATAACGTATTTTTTCAGTAGAATAAAGCCTCACAGGATTATTAAGTAATTTAAACTTTAAAAAAAGAATAAAAGCGTATAAATAATAAATACATAAAATTTAGTTTGATTTTATTTATAATAAAATAATACACTCAGTGACAAACAATTTAATACCAATCCCTTATGTCAAAGTACGATAAAAGGTAGGAGACATATATCGAGACAACATTTTTTTATCACTCCTTGGGTATCAGTTGAGGGAATAATTGATATCTTATGTATGAACTCTAGATATATAATAAAAATAACTAATATATAAAATTAGATATCTAATATTTAATTTTAGATTTATATTAGACACTAGGGAGAGGTCACCAATTTTGATGTGAAAAGTGTTCCCGTTTGTAACTGCGAATCAACCTTAATCAATGAATTGTTTTTTTTTTCATAGAAACATTATTATATTTTATATTTGCCTTAAATTATAATAAATATTTAAAAAAAAATCCTTTTATTATTTGATTATATATACGTTTAAAAAATCTTGTTTTGTTTATAGTAAATGCCAGTCTGTGTGATTGAACTATTTGTACTATTGAAATTGGACTTGATTATTTCATTTGGATAATAAGAAGGCGTTTATTGGAAAGTGGGGGGACTTAAAAAAGCCCCCTTGCGGGTAAGTCTTGGTTTTGCGACTTTACATAGAGATTTGATTACGCTTGGACCTACGATGGCGATAGCTACCCAGTCCGCTCCAGCCGTCAGTATTTTCACAAGCAGTCGTAGTGTCTTCATTGCTTAGTAATTTTTACATTGAAGAGCTCTCAAACCTGAGTCACATTGAGGATGGGCGCTCACAGGATTTTTTTTGCGGGGGGGGGAGGGGGGCACAAAACATAAGCCCCGGGGTGGTGTTGGGCCGGGAGTAAAATTTTAGGAAGTTTTTTCTCAGGAATAAGTTTCTTATCATATGAAGGGACAAAATTTCAAATAAAAATACTCACTAATTTGACTTGTAGAGTTAAACTAAACTCAGCAAAGTTTTGAGCGGCGAGGATCTAATCCATAACATGTTTAATTACTATGCATTATTATGTGTTCATTATCCATTACGCCCCAAACATGGAGTAAATGAAAATCACAATTAAACTGAAATTTTGGAAAAATTTATTATGTCCTGAAATGTAGACTTCTTCTTATGCAATTTTTTTAATGTTTGAATAGGTTCGATAAGGAGTAGATATAGAAACTTGAAAATGGCTTACATGGGGATATTTTCTGCTCTAATTTTATTCCCAGAAGCTACATTTACCTGTCCTAGATCAATAGCTTTCAAAGATCTCAAAAATCCCTGTAGTGGGGTTTCTCTTCCACGAAGTACGAGAGTTAATGTCTTCACTTTGTTTATAAATTTCCAAATTTGTTTAATTTTCCATTTTGTATAGCAATTAGATATATATAAATTTGTTTTTTTTTCAAAAAAGATATTAAAGTATTAATAAGAAAACGCTGCCATTTAATATTCATTTAAAGGTGTATTCCACTGTCTTATTGAAAAATTTCCTATTGTTCTACTTGTTGTTTAAAACAAGCTATGTAAGTAAGTGAGTAATTCAGCATTGAACTTCTACAGCCTTTATTGTTGGTGCTGATCTCCGTTTCATGGCCCTTCAGCCAGTAAGTGAGATAGGGGGAAGGGGATTCGGAGCTAGCCATCCTTTTCTGTGGCACAGCCTTCCTGCTTACTTTCCCCAGATTTCTCCAGGCACCTATTTGAGCTCGGTCGACTCTGGCTGAGTTACACCATTGACGCTGTCCCCCAGCCCTACAACTGGTGATACCCGTACCCGAACCCCCGTTTGTTAAGAACCTGGTGTCCGAATCTATGGCTGGGGCTCATTGTAGTAGATGGGCTTCCCCTGCCCCCCCCCCACAAAATACCCTCTGGTTTTTTACTAAAAGTCCGTATAAAAAATTTTAGTAGAGTTTACAAAAAAAATTCTACTTTTTCTATATTTTTTTCCATTCTTTTGAGAAGCCAACTGTTTAGGGTTTTGGTTCTTTGGGGCATTTCCGGAACCCGTCTTTGGGTAACAGGCTTATATAATCACAGCATCTTCAATTATGAGAAAATTTTTTTCTTCAAAACACCCACCCTCACCCCAATTTTTTTTTTTTAATATATAAATTAGTAAAATATCTGGGGGGGGCCGTCTCCTTCCCTCTTTTTATCATTTATTACTGAATATGGCTTTTAGAAACATAAACTGACACATTTTGCAGTTTTTGTGGTCTCTTCTTTTCTTACCCTATTTACTCAATCACCGCCCGTGGCGTGGCTCGGGTGGTAAGGGGGGACAGTTTTCTTGGGCAAAGTCAGAGGCCTGATTCATTCACGAACATTTAAGGGGTAAGACAAAACATAATTTTAAACATCTAGGTTGGAGGAGAGGGGGGAGGGTCAAATGTTCGTCTTTTTCCGTTCTTCTTAAATAGAAGCATAAAAAATACTTAGGACAGGGTCTTATAAGCTTAAACTTTTGAAAATAGACCTATTGAACTATAGGGGGGAGGGCGTGTCACCCCATAATATATCTTTTTGTATCTTTTTATTCAGGTGAGGATACTATTTCTTTTGCAATGCCTAGTTAATAAATCTATCTTGAAGTTTTGTTTTTCTTTTTGGTCATAACTTATTACACTAAACCTCAGGAAGGCATTAAAATTGCGCAAAAACATAAAAAAAGGCAAATATTATTTAACAAACATTGATAAACATTGTTAGAAGCCAATTTCAAATATGAGTTTAGGAGATATTTAATGCATTGTTATTTAGGTTACAAAATGTTTGTGTCCTCTTGCCTAAAACAGTATACTCCTAAAGTTGTTGCTGCATTAAATTCACAAAATTGGTTTCCTCACTTTTTTCTTTTAATAGATTTTCTGAATCCTTACCAGTTTAACTCCCCCTCCCATCCCTACAAAATGCTTGGATCCGTTTTTGTACCTCCTCCCTCGATTAGTAACATAGCGTAAAAAAAAGAAAAAAAAGAAACTCCTGTTACGTGCCTCTCATAGGATTTGCCTGGTATAGCTGTCCCCTTCGTGCCCCTAGCTACGCCACTGACCGTTTGTGAGAAATAGTCTAAATAAAGTGATTACAGTCGTGACTGACATAATGTGTCAATTTTCGTTTCGGCAAATTCTATATTTTTGCATCATTGACAATTAGGGATTAGCATTGTAACAGAAACCTAATACAGTGGGTTTTTCATTAAATCAGATAATTAGTTTCTTGACTTTTGTTTTTTGATAGAATTTTTAATCATTACGCTTTGCAATTTTCCCTAGCCCCCTCCCCCTCCTCACACATCCTCATGCGTGGATCCATTTGGTTAACGCCGCACTCAATTATTAGCATAGCGTAACAAAAAAAACAACAGGTAAGTGCTTATCCTCGGCGTTGCCTGAGATATCTCTCCCCTTGACCCCCCTCTCGCCACCACAGCCTTATTTTGAGAAATAGCCTAATTAAAGGAAATAGAGTCGTAACTGACCGAATAAGTCAATTTTCGTAAAAAAAAGTCCATATTTAGGCATCACTAACAATTAGGGAAGACGAATGACTCCCCCCCAGATTAAGACGAACAAACTTGGATCTATTTTGGACAAAATATAGGAGTGGGGGCTTTGGCAACTAACCTGAAAATTATCAAGAATTATCAAGAATTTCTATTTTACAATCTGTCCTAAGAAACTTATTTTAATAAGTTAAACTAAAAACTGCAACGTCAAGAGCGGGGTATTGAGGAGGGGGAAACCTCCCTCATATACCTAATAATTTAGGTCCTTACATAATGCTTTCGGTCCTTACACGCTTTTTATTATGAAATCAGAATGAAATTTGGTTTTTTTAATTTTATAGTTTATTTATTGTGATAATTACAGAACTTATTGCAAATTTAAAGTAATAAGAGCTGAAAACAATTTTGACACCCAGATGAACAAAAGATTGCACAAAACTTTCATTCTACTGGAGGTCTCATGTACTCTTAAGATCAATCTCAGCCCCTAAAAACGCCTTTTTCCCAAGATGTACCCTGTAATATTTTGATATATCTTTTGTGATTAAAAAAAATCAAAATTTAAATATTAATAACTCATGGGTTGAGGAAAACCCCCCCAAAGCAACCCAGGCAAGGGTCATTTGTGATACAAGATACCCATTTTTAACTTATCAGGTATTAAGAAAACAAGGCATATGAGATCTTGAATAAAAAACAGCTTAGAGTATTAAGGAGAAACTTTTAGGAAATGCTGAGGGGGATGTTGAACACAATCAAAACAAACTATTGGATGTTTGGTTGTGAAAAGGTAACATCAGCAACGTCTAAGGAATGACTGTGGTTAATAGAAGTTGAAACTTTCAAGGAATGTTCAGGGGATGTTGAAGAAAGATCGGAGGTCAACCATCCCCCCTCTACTTGCCCTGTTTATGTGATCCTTCTCCTCTACAATGATCAAATTTTTTAGTTTTACTTTTCTTTAAACTAGTCAAGAGATCTAATTTCTATGTCTCCTTGCAATCTAGGAGGAATAGCAATTACATCCTCTACAATGTATACTAAATCATTAGACACTTTCTATATCAAGGTACCCACCAGGTACCCATATACCCAAAGAGGTATATGTGCAATATTTTAGGAATGGCTATAGGAATTCACTTTGTACTTTCAGGACCACTATTACTGCTACTACTGTAGTTGTGGTTACAAATACTTACGACTGTGACTATGACTACTTGAAACTGGTTTGAAACTGTGTTTAAAAAAATACAAATGATGGAAATAAACCCTGACTGGAACGGACAGTGTAGCCATAATTCTGAAGTTTTGTTCGTTTTAAGTTTCAATAATATAGTTCTTACTCGTTTTAAAATTTATTTTTTTTAGTTTATATTAGTACCTATAATCTATGATTGCTGTGATTGTAAATTAAATTTCGGTTTGTTCTAGGTTTCATTTTACTCTTTAATATTAATTTTTGATCGTTTTGAGTTTTAATTATTGCATGAATTGTTTTTAATGGTCTTAAGTTTACTATGGCTTTTTACTTTTCTTTGAAAAGCTTGGTTCTTAATTTTTTTTGTTAATTAATAAGAAAAACAATCAACATGATTTTGGTAATTGTAGAAGCTTTAACTTTTTCTGTAGGAAGAAACCTACAATGTATGATGATATTTATTATTTACTTCGAGATTATTTAATTCGAGATTCTCCAGATAAAGTACTAAGAGTCGAACGGTTTGTTTTTAGATTGGGTAGGGGACGTGTCGGATCAAATTTTTACTTTTCGATAAATAGTTTAGAGGCACAAGTCAGCCTCAATAGTTATCCAAATAGTTAAGAGACCCTTCATCACTCAGTTTTATAAATTGTGAAGAAGTGTTTGATTCAACTGAAAGTTTTAGCTAAGGTCCTCTGGTTCAGAATTGTAAAAATTGATTTGAAAATTATTGCCAAGAAGATTAAGTCGCCTCGACTGGGGGGTTCACTTAGCTAAGTAGTATATTATTAGTGAAGATGGCAGATGATGCGAAACCGCTAAAAGTAGAATAGCCATGACCCTGGACGATTTTTTACTATTTGATTTTTTACTATTTGATTTTTTTTTGAACTAGAGGATAAGTCATTCAGAGAGGTCAGAGTTCAGAGTTTTTATTCCACAATACATACACAATCCAATCACAACACTCGTAATCCCCCTCGAAAGGCTCCATGGCCAGGGGTACAAGGGGGAATGAGAAAAAAAAGAGAAAAATACAATATATCCAAACAACCATAAAAAAGAAATCAATCGCCAAACAACATATAAAATTAAAAAGAGACCATACCTGAGACCTGGGAGTCATAGCGCAGAGAAGACCACCATAAAACAAAACTAAACATTC
This sequence comes from Artemia sp. Qi Xiang Cuo, assembly GCF_049724085.1. NCBI lineage: Eukaryota > Metazoa > Arthropoda > Branchiopoda > Anostraca > Artemiidae > Artemia > Artemia sp. Qi Xiang Cuo. The sequence continues at coordinate 455,615 of NC_142812.1, forward strand.
ATGGGACATCAACTCCACAAAAAAAAAAAAAAAAAAAAAAAAAAAAAAAAAAATAAAAAAATCTGTTTGATTCTTAACTAAATGGTCCTTAAGAACCCTCTTGAAAGTGCCAAACGAGTGGCATTTCTGTACTGAAGAAGGCAGGGAGTTTCAAGCCTGATGACAAGCGATGAGCGGATTGAAATCTGACCACACAGTTGGAGTAGGAGGAATGCAGATACTATGTGACGAACGAAGGTTATATGGACCTGAATCAGAAATAAACTGAGGAGTTTTTTGAAGAGATTTTGGAAGATTGCCATGAAGCTGAGGAAAAACAAAAGAAGCACAACAAAGAATTTAAATAGACTGTAGATTTAGAAGTGATCTTGGGTATGACCGTTTGGTATCAATAACCAGACGCCGTGCTTTTTTTATACATGACATAAAACTACCACAGTGTAGACGGAAAAGTAGACATCCATACTATGGGACAATATGAGAAATATGACTGGACAAGGCAGAAAAAAAGAAGCTTCAGAATAGATCCAGGAAAGGTGTGTTTGAGTTTTCGAATGACACCCAAACTCCGTGAGACCTTAACCCTAATCATGGCTATATTGTGTCTAAACGAAAGGTTCTCATCAAGCAGGGTACCAAGAAACCGGACCAACCGATTCTTTGGTCTACACAAGGAGCCTTGTAACACCTGAAGCTGTGTCAGTTGAGGGAAAGCTACATCAGCTCGAGAAAAAATAAGAATATCTGACTTGCCAACATTCAAGGCCAAGTTATGTGCATCAAACCATGAAGCTACTCTCTCGAATATTGCCACCAGGTTAGACCTGATATCACATTCCGTCTTCCCTAGAGTCCCAAAAATACTGTCGTCAGCAAAACCAACGAGGTAATCTTCATTAGAAGTAGCATTTGGAAACGAAGAAGCATCCGGATGACACAGATTGCAGCGTAACAGAGGACCGATGTTTTTGACTACTGAAATCAGATTATTGACGTAAATCAGAAATAAAATGGGGCCAAGAACAGATCCCTGGGGGACGCCATATTCTACTTCAGAAGGGCTCCGGAAAAGTGAATCAATTGAAATAAGTCTACCAGAAAGATATGATTCAAACCAAGAGAAAAAAATTGATCTTATACCAATATGCGATAGTTTCCAAAGAAGAATCTGATGATTCAAAGAATCAAAAGCTTTACGAACATTTAAAAATAAAGCTGTCGGAATAAGACCAAAATCTATTGCTAAATGTATAAAATTTAAGAGATATGCGCAAGCATGCTCTGTAGAGCGATTCACTCAGAATCTAAACTGGAAATCCTGAAAAAAATTTTTGTCATACATAAAACTGAAAAGCCTGGATAGCATAACCTTCTTAAAAATTTTGCTAAAAACAGATAAAACAAAAATTGGCCTACAATTAGCAGGATCACTCCGAGACCCACCTTTATACAGCACTATAACCATAGCTCGCTTGAGTAATTCAGGGAAAATTCCTTTCTCGAAAGACAGATTGACAAGCTTAGTCAAAGGTGACAGAATAGCAGGCAGAACGGCACGGATAACCCTTGTAGGAATTCTGTCTGGCCCTGAAGACGATGAACCTTAAGTACATTTACGATCCGAGCTACCTCAAACTCAGAAACAGGGTTCACGACCATTGAATTTAAACGTGGGGGTCCAAGATAGGCTCTGAAATCGCAACGAGGAGTTGTAGAGCTCACAGAGGAAGTTGTCGTCTTTCTAATATTAGCAAAATAAAACGTAAGCTTTATCTCAACATTTTCTTCTCCTAGGGCAATCTGACCATTGTATAACAATATTGTTAAAACTGAGACTGGAGGGGGATTAGGTCTAAGTAAAGGATGAATAACTTTCCATGTCTTCCCAACATCTTTTCCACACTCGGAAAATTTCCTGTGATAATACTGAGACTTGGCCTTCCGACACAGAGAATTAAATATACTCCTATAGGCCTTGAACCGCTGATGATGAGAAGCAGATGACGAAGCCTTGTATAGCTTCCACAGATAATTTTTCCTTTTTCAGCTTTTATGGAGACCTGGAGTCATCCACGGAATCAGAAGTACTATCCTTATTGAGGTAAGAGGTACTGGATTGTGGTGGCAAACTCGTAGGATACCTTCTTTTACTGGATCATAAAAGAAATCAAAACAGCGGTTGAAATCCGATTCAGAATCCAAACTATCGCATGGCTGGTCAATCAAACGAGATTTAAGTAGACTAATCTCACTGACACCAAAACGGAAACATGGGAGATTAGATGGCGAAGCTTTACGCTGCGATAGATCATCAGTCCTATATCGTGAAATAGCAGGGAAATGATCAGAAATATCACTAACCATCACCGAATTATCTAAGACATCTAGTGACGAAAAAATATTATCAATAAGTGATGCATGCATCTCAGTAACTCGGGTTGGTATACAAACGGAAGGTAGAGTTCCCGCAGAAAGCATAATTGACAAACAATCTGCAGCCGAAACAGAATTTTGATCCAGCAGGTTAAGGTTGAAATCCCCCATAAGGATTAGTTCGAAAGGATGCTTTTGGACAAGTCCAAAACCTCTTCCAGAATTTTCATAATCGAAGGAGTAGATCCAATAGGGGATCTGTAAACCAAACCGACAACTAAATCCTTACAACCTGACTTAATCTAAATCAAAAGGATTAAAAGAGTCCTTCCTCAATTCTTCTCAAATCACTTTGGACATCATGTACAAGATGATCGGCAGTATACAGGGCAAGGTCACCTTTCGCCATCTGTTTCCGGTTCATCCTCTCCATCCTAAATCTTTGGATATCTAAAAGCATATCCTTTTTTGAATCCAGGAAAGTTTCACATAATCATATTACATCCGGAGTTCCACCACTGACGATCCGTTTTAGCTCATCAAAAGAGGAGCAAAGTCCCTGAATGTTTAGGTGAAGCACAGAGAAAATACCATCTTGTTTAGAAGAGGCAGAACCATTTAATTGCGAAACATATTTACTTTCAATAACCGATTTAGGATCATTTTAATTCCTATTTCTACTTCCAACTGAATTATTAATTATACTTTCTATATCTAAAGGATTATTTTGTAACTCAACAAAGCGTTCCCCCAAAGAATTGACATCACCCTGGTCACCAAAAGAATTAATCATTTTACTTAGGGTGGATGGTAGATTCGCTCCGCGACCAAACTCACCAGATCAAAGGTTAACGACATCACAGCAGAGCTATGGCATCTATTCAGAAGTAACGCTGAACTTATTTTTGTGCACACATGAAACTGAAAAACAAAAGTAAACCCAAAACAACTGAATCCAAAGTAGGGAGCAATGGAGAGACAAAAAAAGAAATAAAAGAAGAACAAAAAAAGAGGAAAAGGGATCATCGATGGAATCATCCGGGAGATCCACACACACACAGGACCACAAACATATTATAATAAATATGACAATTAAAATATAATTATACAAAAAAAAGAAGAAAAAAAAAAAGAAAAGAACCTGATGAAATAACACAATGAAATAACCGACCAAAAATCATTCCTCATTCACACGTGAAGGGATGACCGCGTTAGACGCACTAACAGAGATCTTAAACGGATCAAAAGGGACATCCTCTAACGCGTCCAGTTCTTAACTTTCGAATTTTTCTTAACTTCAAGCCAAATGTTATTCCCTTTTGACATAACTCTGGTTTCGGCCATCTTCACTGACGGAATAGCAGAAGTGCGTAAACTATATCCGTACGCTAAAAGTTCTTTATGGCGACGTGCTAAGTTTCGAGGTAAATCGCAACTGATACTCTTACGAGATCCTTTGAGCTTTCCAAAGTTCCACATAATATCATCCTTGTCAGTAATGCTAGTTAGCCTTACTATAATAGGCTCAATCTTATTCCTAGCAGAAGACCTAGTTGAAGCCCCTTTCTGTCTATTACAATTAAAATGATACATTTCACAAATGGAATGGCGTCAGCATTTGCCAACCCAATATCAGTCAGAAGCTCCCAAACACCAATTTCTGCACTTTGCTCAGACACACCGGGAAGCCTATGTCTAGAAAGATTCTGTCTTTTAGAGGTAAGCTCCGATTGCAGGCACAACATTCTTATATTGATTAACTTTGATTTCAAAACGAAATTTTCCTGCCGTAATTGGGAATTTTCCTAGCGGAGAGCATCAATTCCTTGTTCAAGATTAGCCATCAACTGCATAAGCTCTTGATGTTTCTGATCGAAATTATCCTTTGTAAGAGACGTCATATTTAAATTCCTTATTAATAGCAATAAATTCCAGCATATGTGTTAAATCTACCCTAAACATCCAGCTAATGAAAACTTACTCGCAGGGGCACAGTTATCCCGAGAATTAAAAACCAGAAGGGCCCACTTTAAAAAAACACCAAGATAAACAATAGCCAACCCGCACCTTGACATGATTTAGCAATCACCTCTTACGCACACAAAGCTCCGCACCGAATGAATGCTGGCGAGCGACTTAAACCAGGGTTGCCACCCTGACCTGGAAGAATTTACTATATTGAAGCAAAAAAATTTACTAGATCGCATCTGTTTTTACTAAATGCTCAAAAAAAAATTTTTCCGCGTGTGGCCCCGCCGTAGGCGCACTATCAAGAATCGATTTTTACTATAGGAGGATAATCAGTACGATGTTCACATATATATATATATATATATATATATATATATATATATATATATATATATATATATATATATATATATATATATATTCTCCCGAGAAGGAAGTCGTCTATAGAAGGAAGTCGGAAATGACTATCGGATGTTATTTAAGAGAAAAGAAGACACTTAGCGACATCCAATCTAATACCAATCCTTTATTGCGAAACAGGATAAAAGGTAGTAGACTTTAATCGGGAAAACAAATTTGTGTTATTTCTTGGATACCGGTTGAGGGGTATCAGGTGTCTTAGATATAAATAGGGGGATGATCTTTTTTGGAAACTTGATTGAAGGATGAAACTGATTTTGAACATGCTCGGATGACAGTTTTTTATTTTCATTTTATCACGTTAGTATGGGCAGCAGCTTGTTTTGTTCTTTGCTATTTTCTCTAAAAAGAGGTTTCTCTTTTTGAATTTTGACAATGCATTGGGGAGAGGCTACCAATTTCGGTGTGAAAAGTTTACGCACTTACGACTCTAGGAATCAACCTCAATCTTTATTTTTTCTTTCCAGAATGAATATAAGTAGCGCATAAATTGATCTGAAGCTGCCAGGTGTTTGTGCCTATTGAAATATGAAAATTTCAACAATGATTTTTTTTTAATGTTTTCAAGCAGTTAAGCCTTTTATCTTCGTTTCTTTAGCCCTCTCCTCGAAATAAATGGCTGCTAAGTCAAAACAACTACATCTGCTAAAGCTGAATTTTGATTGGGTATCTTAAGCAAATACCCAATTTTTTTATATATGGTTCAGTCGTACTGTATGCCCTTTGTGTACATTTATTAATCCGTGATACATCCCTATTTTTGTTTTCATATATATCCTTTGACTTCGTCATATTTAAGGGAAGATTGTCAATGCCCTCAGTGTATATACGTAAGGCCTCAGTGCTCTATTTAAAATTTGAACATATTTGGATGATTTGAAGAAAAAGTTAGATGTCAAAGAAGAAGTTGGATGATTTGAAGAAAAACTGCCAGGCATAATGCAGAAAGATTTTGTGCTCTAATTTAAACCAAAATGAGGCTGAAAATTTCAATCTGTATGGTTCAGTGAGAATAATAATTCTCCAATAGATAATAGCGAAGCTAATATAAGTTTTATCTGGGTTTTGAGGTGAGCTGATCCCATTTTGTGGAATTCTGTGATACGGCTGTTACCTGAATGGGTGCTAAATTGATCTGCTCCATGGCTTGATTTCCAGTCCTGACGGCTTCCAAAAGTATTCTAAGTTCAAGCTGCTCCAAATCTTTCTAGAATCTCTGGTTTTTAAGAGAAAGATAAATCTCAGATTTCAAGTGTGAAATTGCGAGACATTTACTAATCTTTATTTAAAAAATGTCAAAATGTCAGGAAGAGTCTGTGACATTGCGACGGTAAATAACAAATTAAAACTGAAATGAAAGATTGGCCTTATCTTTTTCTGGCCAATGTCTTCATTCTATTACAATCCGTTTTTCCTGGATATTTATTTTAATTTCGGTTTGGTTTGAGTTTCATATTTTTATTGACGATAATTTATGGTAGTTTTGTGCTTGAGAAATTGTTTCCTTCATTTTTTGTCGAAAAATGATGTTAACATTAATTTCTGTTCGTTTTAATTGAGTCATTTCCACTGGTTAAGTAATAAATATTTTAAATATTCTGATTTTTTTTCTAAATGAATATGGATTTGAAGTTACTTTTTATATGTTGACCAAAATTTTCAGCAATTTTTAGCAAAATACGCCCTTTTGAAAATTTGGATGCACAGTATATTTGTATTTAGTTTCACACCTCAACTTTTCATGAAAAATAGAACTTGATAGATTATTGAATTACTGACCTTTCTTCTTATGCTAGTAAAGGCATAATTTTTAGGTTCTAGGTGTGATTCTCCCCGACAGTTATCCCCCTCTCCCCGCGGAAAAAAAACACGAAAAATACCCCCGTCTGAAAATACTCCCGTTGGAAAATACCCCCCCCCCTCGCCCGCGGAAAATCCCGCCACCCCCGGTAAATGCCCCCCCCCTTCTGGAAATAAGGCTTTCCAAATTTCGAAATTTCATTTGAGTTTTGTTTTTTTAATTTCCTTAGGAGGAAGGAATTTTGATACTAGTGTATTATGCGCCACTCCCTCACATTTATGCTGTGTAAAACTCGAGAATAAACCGTTTTTTTTTGTTAGTTTGTTGGTTACCTTAGAAATAAATATTAGATAGATAGATAGATAAGTGTATTTTAAAGCCAATTAAAATAACATAAATGAAAGGCACAAATAACATAAACTTTGATCAGCGTTCATCATAAAGCACTTAAATGTAACACTTACATTAACCTAAGAATGTTACTTAATGCTTGTAAATACGGTCATAAAAAAAAAACAGAAAAAACTTGGAAAACACTTTTTTTTTTTTTTTTTTTTTTTTTTTTTTTTAGTTAGTTAGTTAGTTAGTTAGTTAGCTAGTTAATAAAATTATATTCTATCACTTGTCTAGTTATTTTCTGTCACTTGTCTTTGTCTTGTCTCTCGCTAAGCTGAAAAAAAACTAACGAAGAAACCCGTTTGTTCTCAAGTTTTACGCTGCGTAAACTTGAGTGAGTGGGGCATAATAACACAAGTACCAAAACTACTTCCCTCAACGGAAATTAAAAAAATGAAACTCAAATAAAATTCCACAATTTGGAAAGTTTCATTTTCCACGGGGTGGGGGTATTTTCCAAGGGGTATTTTCTTGGAGGGTGGGGGGGGGATCGCCAGGGCTGTAAACGCCGTCCATCTAATGTCTATAAGACTATGCCGTTTCATTAATGATTCAATTGTGAATCGGATTAAAGAATTTTATATATATATATATATATATATATATATATATATATATATATATATATATATATATATATATATATATATATATATATATATATATATATATATATATATATATATATATATATATATATATATATATATATATATATATATATATATATATATATATATATATATATATATATATATATATATATATATATATATATATATATATATATATATATATATATATATATATATATATATATATATATATATATATATATATATATATATATATATATATATATATATATATATATATATATATATATATATATATATATATTATCACAAATTTCATCAACTCCTCGCCCCTTTTTTTTATTAAATCCTACATAGGCCAATCAGTTGAGTCCACAGTATATAAATAATAGATTAGGTCGTAATTCGTATATAAATTAAGTCATACCTGTGAGATGGGAAACTTTCAAACCAATTGGCCGGCTCACCAAGCTTTTTTCTGCTTTTGCAATTGTGAATAATGCTCTTTGTAACCATTTCTCATTGACTGACGCATACACACTAACCCATAAGTCCAGAAATAAGTGGTAGGAGCTTTTTGTTCGCACTGAGAATGAAGAGCCAGAAATCATTTGCGGTAAACTTACTGCCTAGTTATATAAACTGTGGTGAGGATTTAATCCATCACATGTTTAATTACTGTGTATTATTACGCGTTCATTATCCATTACGCCCCAAACCCGGAGTAAATGAAAATCATAATGAAACCGAAATCTCGGAAAAAAATTATTGTGTCTTAAAATGTAGACTTGTTCTTATGCAATTTCTTAAACGTTTGAATAGGCTAGAGAAGGAGTAGATATAGAAACTTGAAAATGGCTTACAAGAGGATATTTTCAGCTCTAATTTTATCCCCAGAAGCTACATTGACCTGTCCTAGATCATTAGCTTTCAAAGATCTCAATAATCCCTGTAGTGGGGTTTCTCTCCCACGAAATCGAGAGTTTATGTATTCACTTTGTTTATAAATATCACACTCTTTTTAATGGACTAAGTCATGTCAATCTTGTAGAGCAATTAGATACATATAAATTTGTTTTTTTTTTCAAACCATATATTAAAATAGTTATTTATCTCCAATTGAAACGGAATAATTGAGGCGGGGGGACGATATCCCCCTTGTTTTTGCGGAAAAATGTTACTGAAATTTGTTTGAAACTTCTTATTTAGTAAACTGATTTATGTTTCTATTTCAAACAATTATACCATGAAGGAGAATCATCTATCGTGAAGGAGGGATGTTGGGTCATTCTGTACTTGGAGGGGAGATAGATGCTTCAGAGGGTTTCTATAAATGGCAATATATATAGAAAGTTTCCAATGATCAGGAATGGGGCGGGGGGCTTCGAAACTGTTCTATGATTCCACTTTATGCTCAGAAATATTTTTATAATATTTATAAGGGCTACTTGATTATTTTTAGGCGGAAATTCTTCTTCCATAATAAGGCGATTGGAAGTACGAGATGTCTTCACTTTGCTTAAAAATTTCCAAATCTGGTTAATTGAGTACGCCATTTCCCTTTCCTAGAGCACTTAGAAACACATAATTTTTTTTTTCAAGCCACCTATTTAAATAGCAACGAAGACCACGCTGCCATTTAATATTCATTTAAAGTTTTATTCCACTGTCTTAAACAAATTTCCCTATTGTTCTACTTGTTGTTTAAAACAAACTTGGGCTACGTAAGTAAGTAATGCAGCATTGAACTTTTACAGTACATATTCTTGGTGCTGATCTCCGTTTCATGGCCATGGAGGGTGATTCGAGACTAGCCATCCTGTTCTGGTGCACACCCTTCCTGATTGCTTTCCCTAGATTTCTCCTGGTATCTATTCAGAGCTTGGTTGACTCTGGCTGAGTTTACAGAGAAACACTATTGACCCCCGTCCCACAACCAAATAACCGGTGACACCAGAAACCGACCCCCCTTCTCTTCGGACAAAGGATTCCAACTCTATGGTTATGGCTACTTTGGTTCTATGCGTCCCCCCGCCCCCCAGAAAGTGCCCCCTGGGTATTTCTAAATCTCCGTATTCACAGTTTTGGCAGAGTATACATAAAAAAAAACTTTCATCGTTTGCAATGCATGTTTACATTATAATGAGACACCAATTGTTTATGGTTTGGGTCATTGGGGTATTTCATTTACAAACATAATAACTGGGCCTGTCGACTGTGTTGAACAAAAGGGCAATATCAAAATTTTGTTTGGATGTGTTTGGGGAAATGATGAACAGAGGGGGGGGGGGTCTTGTTGCCCTCTAATCACTTTTGATTCTTAAAATGGGCACTAGAACTTTCGATTTCTAACTAAATGAGCTCCTTTTGAGTTTTCTACGATAACTCGTTCCACACGAAGTGCCTTGGTCAGAAAACCCGTCTTTGGGTTACAGGCTCATATATTCACAGCATATTCAATTATGAGAAAATCTTTTTTTAACCTTTTCCCCCCAAAAAGTTTTTTCAATATATAAGAGGGCAAAATATTGGGGGGGGGGCAGTTTCCTCTCCTATTTATGTTATCGATGCCTGAACATGGCATTTTTAGAAACACAAACTGACACATTTTGCATTTTCTTTTATTAGCCTATTTACTCACTAACAGCCAGTGGCGTGGCGAGGGGGGCAAAGGGGACAGTTTTCTTGGGCAAAGTCAGCGGCCTGATTCATTCACGAACATTTAGGGGGTAAGGCAAAATGAAATTTGAAGTATCTAGGGGGGGAGGGGAGGTCAAACGTTCGTCTTTTTTCGTTTTTTTTAAATGGAAACGTAAAAAAGACTTAGGATAGTACCCCCTAAAAAGGTATTTTTCAAAATCAAAAGGGAGAAAATAGGGAGGAGATTCCCTCTGTAGTATATCTTTGCATCTTCTTATTCAGGTCATTATATTATTTCCTTTGCAATGCCTTGTTCATGAATCGATATTGAAGTATCTTTGTTTTTTTTTTTCGGTCCTAACTTATTCAACTGAAACTCAGGAAGAAGTTAAGATTGCGTAAGGTATAAAAAAATAAATATTTTTGTACAAGCATTGATAAACATTGTTAGAAGCTATTTTTCAAATATGAGATTACAAGATAGATGATGCATGGTTATTTAGGTTGCAAAATGTTTGTGTCCTCTTGCCTACAAACATCATACTAATAAAGTTGTTGCTGCATTAAATTCAGAAAATCAGTTTCTCGCCCTTTTTCTATTAATAGATTTTTCTGAATCCTTACCAGTTTAACTTCCCCCCCCACCCATACCATAATGCTTGGATCCGTTTTGGTACATCCTCACTCCATTAGTAACATAGCGTAACAAAAAAAAACTCCTGTTAAGTGCTTATCACAGGCTTTGCCCGGTATATCTCTCCCCTTCACCCCCCAAGCTACGCCACTGACCGTTTGTGAGAAATAGTCTAATTAAAGGAAATACAGTCGTAACTGACAAAATAGGTCAATTTTCGTTTCGAAAAAGTCCATATTTTGGCATCACTGATAATTAGGGGATGAGAATGTCCTCCCCCCACCAGATTAAGACGAACAAGCTTTGATTTATTTAGGACAAAATGTAGGGGGGGGGGAGCTTTGGATATTAACCCGATTTTGAGCCGCCCTAAAACTCAAACTTTTTAGTTTTTGGGCATCACTTAATCAAATTATCAAGAATTTTTTTTACAATCCACCCTAGACTGTGACCGTTATTTTAATAATTTAAAGTCAAACTGTAACGTCAAGAGCGGGGTATTGAGGAAGGGGACACCCCCCTCACATATGTAATAGTTTTGTTCGTTTAAATTCTTATGTCGTTTTTACTTTTATTTGAAAGTATTTGAGTTTGGTCTTGCACGCTTGTTATTATGAAATCAGAAATATATTTGATTTTTTTTTTATTTTATAGTTCATTTATTGTGATATTTGCAAAATTCGTTCCAAATATAAAGTGCACGCGTGCACGCTTGTTTGGTTAATACTAATGAAGTAAAGCACTAACTAAAAGCTGTTAATATTTTTCAACTTTGTGGGGAGTTTTATCATTGAAACTTGTTTAAAAGTTGATAATTCTTATACACCGCTAGGCTCGTTTATTTACACGCTTGCGTGCACGCTTGCACGCAAGTTTGGTTAATACTAATGAAGTAAAGCACTAACTAAAAGCTGTTAATATTTTTCAACTTTGTGGGGAGTTTTATCATTGAAACTTGTTTAAAAGTTGATAATTCTAATACACCGCTAGGCTCGTTTATTTATTATAATATTGTATGGTAAATTAAATACATTAAAAATGAGATTTTTCATTAAGACATTGTCATTCTGCATTAAAGAAATTACATTTCTAAAAAAAGAATTAAGTGGGGATAAATTTCATTCTAAGTCTAGACTAGGCTATAGACATCCCAGTATAAAACCTTCGAAATGTTATAAAATCTAGAAATATAAGTATGAAAGCAAGTCCCACTATATAGACATATAATTAGATTGAAAAAACTCGTTAACACGCAGTTATAGGCTTAAAATTTATACCAAACGACATTTTCAAAACCTAGCATAGTAGAAAATAAATTAATTTGTTCAGAGAAAAAATGCTAGCTGGGTTACATTTAACATACGCTTTATGCTACCCCACCCCAGTGTAAAAATAAATACCCTGAATTTGAATATATAGGGGTTGGGGGCTACCATAAAAATATCTCAATTAATTATTCATAAATAAAACACTTTATAAATTTGCGTAGCAATAACATCAATATCATCTATTTTTTTGGTGTTTGTTCCTCAATGCTTTCGAATGAACTGTTATCTCAGGTTTGAAGCACAAACATTATAAACAATGTCTCAAGGTGATAAAAAGATAATACATAGTTCGATAAGCATATTATATAAATTTCGAAGCTAACGTTTCCAGAAATCTGGTCTGAGGTCAATCCAGGTCGGATTGACAGTGGTAGATTGATACCAGTGGTGTTATTCTAATAATATTCGATAACCTATTTAAAAAAAAATCTGACAAGAAGAAAGGGACCATTTTCGATTTCGAAATAATTTAATTGTGTGTGAGCATAATTACAACAATAATATAATACACAAAATCATTTACCGATACAAGTTATTGTCCTCAGTATACTTCACTATTGTGTTTAAAGCACTTTGAATTCCATGTATATTTACTATATCAACTTGGGGTATACACAACTTTTAACAACCTCGTCATACATCAAAATAATTCATCATTCGTGACCCACTTTGTGTGATCCCAATCTATCAATGAGAATGGAATATCCGATTTGCATTTGACAATTAAAAGTTTATCAGTGGGTTCATTGCCTTTCACGTATAGTGCTGTCACACCGAAAAAACAACATATTTCTCCAACTTCCTGTTGTACCGTGGATAGATCCTTCCCTCCTTTATAGAATGGGGGATCCCTCTATCATATAAGCCTAGAGTAATCTGTTTATAATCCGTAATGTCATACTTCACTTGTCTCTATTGTAAGCATGCATTTTATAGTTGATGTGCCAGTGATAGCAAGAGACTTCACTATGATCTATAGCCAACAATAAAAATGTACATTCAAAAATTACACCGCAAGCTGACTTCTTTAAACCAATGAATTCACAATCGAGAACACCATACATCTTTTAAGTTTCCGTATTTCATTGATTCAACTGATAATCAAATTCAATTTATTGACTGAGATACAAAAACATCAAACACCAAAGTTATAATGTGTGAAACCATAGCAAACAATTATTAAGTAGGTTGATTTCCACGGAGAAATTGTGACAAACAGAAAATACACAGTTCGATAAGCATATTGTGTAAATTCAAAGCTAACGTTCGCAGAAATCTGGTCTGATGTCACTCCCGATCTCATTTCTAGCCCTGTTATTGAACTACAAATAGGCGTATGATCTTGTACGCCTCGTTCCTCGTCCTGTATTCAATAATGGGTATAGAATTGTATTGGAAATCACAAAAAAATGCTTTTTGGAGCAACATTCATCGATCAAATTGAAAATTCACCATAAGGATACTACAGGGCAGTTCCTTGCATAACTTAGCAGTGTGTATAGCCTTGCATCTTTTCCTTTAAATAAATGAAAATGTTTATCTTTTTCTTGTGCCTTTATAAGCACTCTTATACGATTTCTAGCTCCATTTGAGTCTCTAATAATATTCAAAGGGTTATTTTCCTTGTGTATTTTTTATGTTCTCTTAAGCGTTGAGCATTCTCACTGTTATAGTTCATTTTATTCAAACTGTTATGATTTGATGAGGATACATTAATGCACGAGTGATTAAAACACACCTTGTCTAAATCAAATGTATTAAATATATCGTCTGGTTCATTCTGAAATGTTAGAATATCATCATATACATGTGGTGTAGGGGCGGATTTCGTTGAATTAGCTTGTTGTATCATCGGTTTTAGAGGGGTTCCCTCAACAAGATCACATAATTCATTTACTTCTTCTCCACTCAAAGGAAATGCGCCCCAAACACTATCGTCATCATCATCAATAAAATTCTATAATGTAAAAAATATATTTGGAAGAAGCAAAGATTTTACTTGGAATGAAAACAGTGATGTATAAAAAAATTTTAAAAAAAAAGGCAAAATGGGGATCAAGTTCGTAACAATATGCTTGGTAATCCCAGCTCATCACGGAGCTATCCCATTTTTCAACACTAAGGGTACATTCTATGAGTTGTGCTTCTTCATCTTCGGTTAATGGAAAAGCACTCCATACCTTTTTTAAAAGTGGTTTTTTTTCTTCGGTATTGTTTAAGAATGATTAAAGATGATATCTGAGAAATTGATCAATACAGAAATAGAAATGAATTTTGTGTTTTATGTTCAAATAGTTCAAAGGAATAGAATGTTAATAAAGGGCAATCCTTGTCCTTCAAATTGACTGTTCCCTTTTGGAGAAAAAATCATTAGCAGAAATGACTATGAATTTAACTCACATTAACTGCTTCCTGCGTGGTCATCAACTTCATTGGTAGTTCGCTTTGTTCTATAGAGGGTCTTGCATTCACGCCACATATTTGCTACATGTATGCCTATTGACTATTACATACGAGGGCAATGTTCAAATCATTTTAAAATAGATTAATTTAGACAAAAAAAAAATTATAATGAAAAGGTATATTTCATTGCAAAAAAGATTGCTAACTTAATAATTTAATACTCATAAGCAGTGTTTTTTTTCTTCAGTATTGTTTAAGATTGAGTAAAGATAGTATCTGAGAAAATAAAAAACATAGAAATAGAAACGGATTTTCTTTTTTTATGTTCAAAGAGTTCGAAGGAATAAAATGTTAGTAAAGGGCAATCCTTGTCTTTCAGTTAACTGAAAGACAAATTTTTATTCCAAAACTTAAGTTTTGGAATAAAATATTGCCCATAAGTTTTTTTTGGTGGGGCGGGTTTTAGACTTACCTGATATTTGAACTATTTTTAAAACCTTCACATAAAAACTTTATATGCCTTCAGGGCTTTATATGGAGTTTTATAATCTGATCTTTGAACTGATTTTAACAGAATGGATAACTAAAAAATTCGATCGGATGGATTTGGGGTAAAGAGGGTAGTGGGGATGGCTAGTTGCTATCCAGTTCCATTTGAGTCTTTAAAACGTTTTCTTCATCACTTACCTGGCTCCCTAGCCTAGTAAGTGTGATTACTTAAAAGCTAACATTTTCTTAAATTTGTTAAAATCTAACATTTTGGTAATATCTTAATGTAAACACTTACTTTATTTTAAAGTTTTTTTTCATCATAAACTCTCTTTTTTTTGTTATTCTCAAATTTATGCAATTTGCAATTGTAAATAGTACTTGAAGGGAAAATTTATTTCTCTAAAAAAAAAAGTTTTGTTAGGACTCGAAGAGACTTTTCTGCTTTTAAACGTATGGTAACTGCATCGACGCACTTACCAATAGTACCAATGGAAGCCCGGTCAAAGATTTCTTTAAAGTGATAATTTGTGTGCAGAAATCATTTTGTTTTTGTTAGTCCTCCATTAAACAGATAATAGCCATTGACTGTTCGTCTTACTTAAGTTTACATTGTAAAGTTTGTTAGAAGGTTCGATGCATCTTTTTTGAAAATATTCTATAATTTTCAACTTCTCAAGTTTGAATTGAATAAAAATTCGAGCAGAGTTACTGATGCGATTGTTTTTGGCCTTGAACTGCTCGCTTCAGCGGTGAGCTGTTAGTAGTAGTAGAAGCAATTCCTAAGGCCCCCTTTGATTTTTGATGAAAATAGTATTGTCATAATCATTAAAACGGCCATTGGGTTTTCACTGGCTAAATATAAATTTTATTATTACTAAGTAGCATGCATGAATACCAGTAGCCCCAATATAAAAATATTGGAGTGCAGATAGCCCCCCTAAATTTAATTCCAAAAATGCTTAAGATGGGTCACGATTCCCAGCATCCACCGCCAAAATATTTTCGTAGAATGTCAGTTGAAAAAATGTAGAAATCTAAAAAGCAGCACTTATCAGCCATATATTTTAACAAGACATTTTGTTTGTGATTTCATTCTATATGCTTAACATGGGGGTAGAGGAAGAATATCACTTTAAAAAAAAACGCCTATGTATTTTTTTTTTTGGTGGGGCAGAGGAAAATCTCCAGCATTTTTATTGAGGAGCAAGAGAGGTCCATATCCGGATAGTCAAGGGGCATGGGATGCATATTATTTTTCTCCACATTATCGGAGGGAGGGGGCAAAAGCCATACAGCAAAAGAGCGCCTGTAAAATTCGATTTTGTCCTTAGAAAAGATAATTGGCATTCCCACAAAAATATGATTAAAAAGAAGTCTCTTAGTAAGTCTCTATAGTAGAGGCCATAAGGCTCTAATGTTTGTTTTCTTTTTCTCAGAGGCACTTTATATGAAAGGGGTGGTCGTATAAACTTCGGAGGGGACTCATTCGATTGGAAATAGGAAGTTATAGTGCCTTTCTACGAGTGAAAAGTGATCAGACGGCAACTAGCCCCCCCCCATCCGAGCAATTTTTCCAAAAATGTATCCTATCAAAATTTTTATATTGCCATTTTGTAAAAAAAAAAAAAAAAGTTTTAAGATCAGATAGCAAAAACTCCGGGGTCGACACAACCACCAGGGCCCGGGGTAAGTGTTGTAAGTTATGCCCTGGGGTATATAGGATTTTATGGAAAGAATGATCGTATACACTTAAGAGCCACTCGATTGTAAATAGGAAATTCTCGTACTCTTAAGAGTCAAAACTTATCGAAGGGCAAATTCCCCCCCCAGGCCCAGTTCCCCCACTGCCTCCAATAAAACTATGATATGTTAATTTTGTTCCAAATAGTTCAAAGATAAAAAAAAACTCCGGCGTCGGCACTTCCCCCAGAGCACAGGGGTAAATGTTGTAAGCTATACCCCAGGGAGTATAGGTTTTCATGTAAAAGATGGTCGAATTGACTGGTTGTATAGGTCGTATAGACATCTAGCCCCCTCCCCTACCAACTGTCTTTTCTACAAATGTGTCCGATCAAATTTATGAGATACCCATTTTGTTAAAAAAAAAGGTAGGCCAAAGATTATATAATAAAAACTCTAGGGCTTACACAGTCCCTCAGAACCGGGAGAGTGTTGTAACTGAGTCCCCGGGAGCATATAAGGTTCTTTTGCAAAGGTTGGTCGCATAAACTTTGGAGGAGGCTCAGTCGATTGGAAATTGAAACTTCTAGTTCTCTTTTACAAAGTCAAAAGGAACTGGATGGCAACTAGCCATCCCCCCTTGCCCTCTTTACCCCAAATCCATCCGGTCGTTTAATCTGGTCGTAAAGGTCGTATAGACATCTAGCCCCCATCCCTTACCCTACCAACCAACTTTTACACAAATGTGTCCGATAAAAATTATGTGATAACTATTTTGCCTCACTTAAATTTAAATTTGAACTTGCCTGACTTAAATTTAGAGAGAAAAAATTACTAAATATTCAAAAATAGACCCGACAGATGAAAAATCGAATAACAGGCAAAAAGAGGCTATTCTAACCCCTATTTGTGGTTAAACCTAACTCGAACATTATATGTAAGTTTTTTACAAAATGTGTTCAAATTTTCACTTACTATGGTTCGTTACAAAGTTCGATAACCCAGTAAATTACTTACACGTTAATAAGTAAATAGTAACGTTTAGTTTAGACTTAGAGATGATGTAGACAAAGTTTTAAGAGACGAAAAATGCGGTTTTAGAAAAAGGTAGAGGATGTGTCGACCAAATTTGTATTCCTAGGTTAATAATTGAGAAGTGACTGCGTCATGTCCTCAATTTTATTGATTATGAGTAAGCTTTGATTCCGTTGATAGAATAGCTTCAGCTTAGGTCTTATCGTTGTATGGTATCCCAGAAAAATGCATTAAACTGATTAGTGCTATGTAAGGAATAAACACAATAAATAAATACACAAATAAACACAAAACAGAAGATTAAATTACCGGCCATAGACTCAAATAAGGCAACGACGAGAGACAAAACGAAAAATCATAAAATCTAACGGAGAAAAAATCAAGAAGTATATGAAAAAATACTGAAATGGAGAGACACTAAAAAAAACGGAAAAAGTACACGCGGATTTTTTCTAAGGTTTTTTTTTAAGTTTTTTCCAATACGGATGATAACACTAACTCGCGCGTAGCTTCAACTCTCGGGCCGAAATAATGAGCAGTGAATTGGTCATGTTTTATTGGTGATGCATGTTTCTTTTTCATACTTTAAGGTAAGGCAATGGATAGCGAGTAAGATAGTTACGGACTGAGAAAAACAATTAACAAGACGGACTGGATCATTTTTGGGCTGTATTCATCATAATTAAAGTCTCCACTCAAAATGAGAGCTTGTCAAAAGCGACACAAAATATTCAAGTAGAGAAGACAAGCAAAGGAGGCATAAGTCTTTGAAGGGAAATAGTAGCATTGACCAGATGAAGGATGTTTCTGACGTAAGTGTCGTAATTCAGGTTAGAGAAAATTCGACGTCCAGAATTTTTAAGGACAGTGTTACAATATCAGAAGAGACAAGGTGAAGAGAAAGTGGCGATGATCTAAAGAAACTAAGATAAGTTGATCGTCATATGGTTCATAAGATGGCTCATGGAATTTTATAGTTGAGTCTAAAATATAGGCTAAACAGGATTGTTTAGCAATCAACAAATTCAAATTGCCACTTTTGAAAAAAAAATAATGAAATAATGAAAGAAAAAGAAATAAAACTGCAGTTAAAAGATAGAGAATGCACAAATTTACTAAAATCCCCCCTTCTCAGCGAAGAAACATGTTTACCTACCTGGTCAAAATTTTCTAGGCGCAGAATATCCTCTTCGTCAAAAGAGGATTCTTCCATGGACTCTTCTTCAAAGGATGTTTCTGATGATGAATCTTCTAATTCCTTAATAACTTCCTCCTTCATGGAGAGAATTGTTTCAGCGTTTAGTCCTAAAAAATGTACTTGGTTTTCCAATTCAAACGTTGATGTTCTTTTTTGCTTGATATCTTTCAGATTTTCTTCGAACTTCTTCATAGTTCTGTTTTCTTCCTTAATGTAAAAAAAAAACAAAAATCCTTTACATCCATTATGTTGATATTTGGACAAACAAAAAAAACTTCACAAGTATATTTTAAATTACACCCCTTCTACGCCCACCATTTCCCAAAACACATCTAATCTCAAGATTTTGAGATAGTCATTTTGTTCAGCGTAGTTGATTTCCAGATAGAAGTGATATTTTTGAGGAGGACACTCCCCCATAGCCCTCAGGGCAAGGGTTGTAAGTTATGCCACGCTGGCAAATAAGGTTTTTAATTGAAAGCGTTGTCGTAGAAACTTAAAAAAGGCTCATTCGATTGGAAATTTTAAGGGCTAGTGCCATTTTTAATAGTCGAAAGTGATTAGAAGGCAACTAAAACCTCTCCACGCCCACCATTTCCCCCAACACACCCAATCCAAACTTTAAGATAGCTATTTCATTCAGCGAAGTTGAAAGATCAGGAAATTAGGTCTTTGAGGATGACATTGGCAATTTACTACCCGTGAGGTAAAGAATAATACCCGGTTAAATATACCCGTAAAAATACCCGGTTAAGAATAACATTGTATTACATACTTTATTACACAATGGTACATTTCTTACAAAACCTGTACATAACTTTAAAAAATAAAGATATGTAACTCCTGTTGGGAAATTCTAATATATTACAACACAGCAGTTGAAGCCTCTTTTAAAGGAAAAAATCATCTCAATAAAGACGGCTTGAATAAATATTTCATATCTTGGTGCTGTATTTCAAAATGCTCGTCTAGTATCCAGTCTCTTTCGGTTGCATTTGAATAATGACTGACCTCGCACTATAAATTTTCGAAAGTAGTTAAATATGATTTTTTTTTTCTAGAAAGCCCTCTGCCGTTTAGACTGCAAATCATGAACGAATATTGTGATTAATTATGGGGGCTTAATAGTTTCTATGTCAATTTTTCTCGTTCGGGTTCTGTGCGTAAGGACTCGTTAAAAAAAAGAAGTTTTCTATGAAAAGACAAGAAAAATCAAAATTTTGAAAAAATATTCAAAAACAATTTATCTGAAAAGAAATTATCGTAGACTTCAAATTTAAAACGAAGAAGTATTCCAATGAACGAAAACGCAAAACTTAAAATTAATAAAAACTTTATTTTCATTTTCAGTGAAAAATGCCTTTTTTAGTATTTTCATTCAAAAAATTTGAAAAAACGCCAAATTTGACCTCCCCTATATATTGAAAAATATATTTGGTCTCTCTATATTTTCGTGAATTGACACCACTGAAAGCAGTGATTTCCAAATTATTATTTTAGCATTTATTATTATTAATTATTATAATTTTCGATACTCAATCCCATTCAACAACATCTTTCACCCAAAATTAACTCCTGCAAGCAGAAGAGGGGCTTCAGAAAATAACAAATAGGACATTAAGGGCATACAATTCAGCATATTCAACAATTGGCTGCATATTGAATAACCAAATTGAATCGGAACTATAATATTTTTTATTATTTGACAGAAAGGACATGAGCATAACTTACTTCACCTGATGACATAGTTTGATGTTTCCGGAATTGCCAATGAACTGCCTTCACATCCTTCTTTTCGATTTTATGGAATGTTACAAGATGTCGGGAAAGGCCAGCCTGCCTTTTAAAACTTCGCATGCAGGCCAAGCATCGAAGTTCATAGAAGTGCATTCTTTTTACATGTACTAAAAAAAGGAAGAAACTATTAAAACACACAAAAAATTACACATAAAATACAGCACTGAAATATGTAAATGAAAGGCCAAACGAAAAGATGAAGAAGCATATTTCCTCATATATATATATATATATATATATATATATATATATATATATATATATATATATATATATATATATATATATATATATATATCTATATCTCCGGCGGGTGCCGCCGGTAAGATGTCCGTGGCGCACTGCCGGTATGATGTCGGCGGCGCACCGCCGGCGCGATCAATGTTACCCGCAAACATTAATGTTTTTATAAGTTTTTCTCAAATCAAAGCTTAAATTTTCAACAGATTTAAGACTATTCATAAACTCAAAAATTCACATGTCCCTGGATGGAAACTGCTCTTCTTCGTTATTCGTCAAGATAAGTAGAAATGTTATAGAAACGAAATGGCTGTGGCGTTTCAGAACCATTGTACCCACCCCACGACATCGTCACTCTTCTGGGAGACCTTAACGCGACGGTAAATGACAGGGAGGGCGTGTGGAGAAGTTTTCTCGGCCCTGTGACTCCAGATTCACTGAATGAAAACGGACAAAGGCTCCTCCAGCTCTGCAATAGGCATAATCTGGTTATTTCAAACACGCTCTTTCAGAGAAGAAATACACACAAATGCTATTTGTATAGTAACGACGGCCATACAAAGAAGATGATCTATTATTTTATGATCTCGCGTCACTGGCGCTCGTCGATAACAAATGTCCGGACGTATAGGTCAACTGAACTCGGAAACAGAGACCATAGGATGGTAGTTGCCTCATTCAGGTTACGCTAAGAGCAAAAGGACAAGAAAGACGGCCTCCCAAGCTTGATCTGAGTAGTCTGGCTACATCTCAGATGCAGCAGAAGTATACTCTCGATATCTCAAACCAGTTGAGCTACCTCCAAGCTCTGGGCGACCTTGAAATAGTCTGGAAGTCTTTCAAATATACCGTACTCGATTCTGCTGGCAGTACTATTGGCTGCACGAGACACAAGAATAAGCCCCGGATATCCCAGGAGAATCTGTCTGTAATCGAGCTGAGCTGGAAGACCCGTTTAGCAAAGAACATGCCAGAGTAAGCACGACCCAATGGCCTGTGATATAGTCTACTGCTCAGTGACAGAAAGACCTTGGTCGACAAGGAAGCCAGCGATGTTGAAGAGACCTCGAGAAAAAAAGGCACCTGTTTCTTCTACAAACACCTCCTCGAGCTGAAGGAAGGGAGGACCTCCACCATGAGCCGTGTTTTTTCTACTGACGGAAGCATGCCAGATGACGATGAAAGACAACTCTCTGCCTGGAGCAGTCACTTCTCAACGCTTCTGAATGCCAAGGCAGTTGCTCATCCCGACCCTGATCTAATTCAAGCAGCAATGACCACACCCAAGGCTGCTTCTTACATCGTGTCGCAACCACTTACCACCTTTGAGATCCGAAATGCTGTACAACGGCTTAAATAATAATCGAGCCCCCGGTGACCGTGGTATTTCTGCAGAACTCCTCAGGTACGGGGGTGCAGCGACGATTCTGTGGCTCCAGATAATCTTCTCAGCTGTATGGACGACGAAAAGCATACCGAATGACTGGCATGCTGGCATCATATTGCCACTCTGGAAACGTAAGGGCAGCCGTCAAATCTACTCCAACTATCGTGGGATCACGCTTCTCTCCGTTCCTGGTAAACTCTTCGCCATGTCACTCCTAGACAGGTGTTCCATCTTTTTGCGTAGAAAGAGAAGAGTCCAGCAAGCCGGATTTATGCCCGGCAGGTCGACGACGGAGCAAATGTTTACTATGCGCCAGTTGATCGAGAAGACGTGGGAGTTCCACCTAAAAGCGTACATCGCGTTCGTGGACTTTAAGGCTGCCTTCGATTCTGTTGATCACCATTCGCTTTGGCTGATACTAAGAACTACGGGTCTACTGAAGAAATATTGCTCACTCTTTGAAAAGCTGTATGAGGGTACGGAAAGCGGCGTGCAAGTAAATGGATGGCGCAGTCCCACCTTCCTAGTGAAGACTGGCGTGCGGCAAGGTTGCACCGCCGCTCCCGAGCTTTTCAATTGCGTCATAAACCATGTTATGGCCAGCACGATGAATCGCCTTCAAATCGGTCTTCAGTTCGGAGACCGGGTACTCTCTGATGCTGACTACTCCGACGACTTAGCGCTAGTTGCGAGCACCGTTGATAAGATGACCAAAGCTCTCCAGGTGCTTTCAGAAGAAGCCTCGAAAGTTGGACTGAAGATCAACTGGCAGAAAACCAAAGTTATGCTCCTTGAGCCCCCCACGTCCCGTTCTACTGTAAAGGAAGTCAACATCGGAAGCAACCGAGTAGATGTGGTTGAAGACTTCACTTACCTTGGATCTATTCTGTCGAATGATGGCTTGGTCACAAAACAGTTTACATCTTGAAATGCCAAAGCTTAAGCAATTGTTGGGAGGCTTAGCAGCATCTGGCTGAAGCCAAACATAAGCCGCTTGACCAAAATGCGCTTCTACAATGCGTCAGTCAGCATCGTCCTGCTGTATGGAACGGAGACATGGTCAGCTGCCGAATCTATCCTCAGCGCCGTCGATGTCACTCAGACGAAACATCTCCGAAGAATCAAAAGACTTCACTGGACTGACGTCGTTAGCAACCAGACTCTCCTATCACACACGGCTCAAACTCCTTTCTCGACGCAGCTCGCCCAGCGTACTGTTCGGTGGTACGGCCATCTCATTCGCCTGCCACGCGACAGCCCCAGCATGGGTTGTATTTTACTTCGACCCCACCCTACACGGCTGGAAACGACCCAGAAGATGCCCACCCACTAGGTGAAAAGACAAAGCCAATGAATTCCCCACCCAAGCCCACATCCCGGTGGAAGAAGCTGCGATCCTGGCAAGTGATAGGTCAACCTGGAGGTGCCTAGTCTTATCGTTCTCTACGCCGAACCCTCGGCAGGAGCCTTAAGTCAAGCCAAGTAAGTCAAGTCATATATATATATATATATATATATATATATATATATATATATATATATATATATATATTATATTATATATATATATATATATATATATATATATATATATATATATATATATATATATATATATATATATATATATATATATATATATATATATATATATATATATATATATATATATATATATATATATATATATATATATATATATATATATATATATATATATATATATATTCGGATCGGCTCGGAAATACCCCACTGGTTCGATAATTCGGATCTTGTAAATGCGTGTGCGGACGCGAAATTCTGGTTAAGAATGTGGATAGATAATGACCGACCAAGGCATGGTATAGTGAACTCCATCCGATTATATACTAAGCGAAGACTCGCAAAAACCCTCGCTATACATCATGCTATGATTATTGAATGTGATAGTAAATACATAAAGCAAGAACCCGATCGCATGTGGAAATTCCTAAAAAAGAAGAAACGTAAAGAATCAGTTGATGTTCTGCCCAGTGAGAGTGAATGGGTTAAATATTTTATGCACGAGTTTTCATCACCTAAGGCTGATCTGGAAAATAAATTTTCTATTGAGCTCGATGCGAGTCTTGAGGAATAAGAACGGGAAGTTGATTTCGCTGTGCCTAATTTGTCAGTCAGTGAGGTATTCTTAGAACTGAAAAAGAAGTTGTCGAGGGGAGTGGGTAACCTCTGCAGATTGCATCTGCAAGTGGGAAGTCAAAACCTTGTTGAGCACCTTTGTCTCCTGTACCTAATGAGTTTTAATGCTGGGGTTGTTCCAGACCTATTCTGCACGGGTATAATTACTCCTGTATTAAAGAAGGGAAAAGACGGGGGGCAGTGTTCTTCTTACCGCCCGATAACTGTCGCGCCTATACTGTGCAAGTTATTTGAATTGCTTGTTGTAAATAGGCTTAGTGGCTACATGTAACACGCCAGATAACCAATTTGGTTTCAAGAAGAAAATGAGTAGAGAACACGCGCATTATTTGATTGCCAATTTGTTGATTGAAGCTGATGATTCAAATGAGAATTTGTATTTTGCCGGTCACGATGGCAACCGCGAGTTTGATTTCAATGAGTACCCTCAAATATTGTTGTCGGCCCGAAAACGTGGCGAGGATAAGTCTATTATACGCGCGCTGACGAATATGTGTAGTAATTTAAAAGCGCGTGTAAATGTACCTTGTTTTAATGCTTTAACTCTTTCTTCTAGTCTTATACCCGTAGAGAAGGGAATTCGCCAAGGGCACTTACTTCGCCATCGCTATTTAATAATAGTAGTATTTCACCGCAAGAACTGGTTCTGTCTACATGTATCTTTAGAGGTATCAATGTTTGCTGATCGACTATGCCGACGACATTTTGAGCGCAAGTAGAACAGTTGTTGGCATCTAAGAGACTTTCCGTGTTTTGAGTAAGGAGTATGATAATATAGGTATTTCTTTCAGTCAAGAGAAGTTCTCGTATTTAATAGCCGTGTTAAATATAGTATACCAGTTGATGTTATTTTTGGAATTTATACGATTCAGTCTTCGTCTAAGATTATGTACCTCGGCCTTCCAATTTGTAGCGATCTTAAAGAAACTCGTCATTGCCTTGTTTCGTTGCTCGCTGTAAAGCACGCAGAGCTTATGGAATTCTCGTTTAAATGAAGTGCCACTTTAACCGTTTTTTACTTGCAAGGGTATATAATTCTTTTGTTCTGCCACATGTGCTAGCCCTATCCCCGTTTTGGAAAATATTTACCTCGTCTGATCGCCGCAATATTTGGTCTATTTTCTACAGATATGGCAAATATCTGCTTCGACTTCCGGTTTGGATTAGGAATTTGAATATATCTCTGAAGTATGGTATAGCCGACTTGCTTATGGCTGTACTGAATCGCCGTGTTCGATTTTCAAAGACATTTGAACCAAGTCTCGCTTCATAATATGTCGCAATAACTTAAATTTGTCTTTTTGTTTGTCGTAGGAATGTTCTTAATCTTGTTTTTCTGTAGTTGAGTTTTCTTCGGATATTTTTTCTTTTTTTTCTTTTTCTTGTACTCCATTTACAACATTTTGTATGTTTAATAATGGGTAATAAAATAATAATATATATATATATATATATATATATATATATATATATATATATATATATATATATATATATATATATATATATATATATATATATATATATATATATATATATATATATATATTACTTATTTGAGGGGTTTTCCCCCTCGTCAATACCTCGCTCTTTGTGCTAAAGTTTTTTTCAGCCCTTTCAAAAGAGCTATTTATTCTAATCAAACGGCCTTTGTGATTCAGGGGTCATTCTTAAAGAACTGGAACAAAATTTAAGCTATAGCGTAAAGAGCGAGGTGTTGACGAGGAGGCAAAACCCTTCATATACGTAATAATCTTTGTTTGTTTTAAGTTTTAAAGTTTCTCCTTACTTTTAGTTGATAAAACTTTTTTTTTTAATTTAATTTTTATAAAAATACATAGTTCGGGTTGCTATTTGTATGTTGGAGTGACTTTTCAACAATTTTTAATCCTGACACAAACAGTCTTTTTTTAATTTTTAATTCAACAATTTTTAATCCTGACACAAACAGTTTTATTTAATTTTATAACTCCTGAAGTTGACCAGCGAAAAAAAAACATTATCATTCCCAAAAGATTCAATATATGCTCTTTGACATCCTGGATACACTCACACTCTTTTTATTTATTTAAATCGAAAGAGAAGAAGTAGTAATAGAAATAGTCCCAAAAGTTTTAACTTAATCCTCCCAGTCGTTCTCAATATTTTGCTAAGGTATCTTCTTGGCAACCATAAACACAAAGCCTTTTTGTGTAGTTTAATGCAACATTTAGTTTGAATGCATAATGGGCCAATTGCATAATTATGGGGGTTGGCATAATCTATATCCCTAAGGACATAGTTGGTGGACCGTTCATCTATGCTGAAAATAATAACTGTCTTAAAATTTGGACCGGATGTGTTTGAAAAATGAATGAACTTGAGAGAAGGACTGATTGCCCTCTAATCTCTGTGTACTCATAAAAAGGGCAACAAACCTTTTAATTTTGAATCGAATTAGCTCCTTTAAAATTTTCAATGCCCCACGTATCGGAATACTTGTTCATCTTTATTTTCTCGTATGGTCATTTTTGTTGTCACATTATCTTCTTATGGTAGAGGTGGGTTAGGGTAATTCTGGCGTATTACTTTTCATTGGGAGATTTGTTAATTTTCTCATGGGAGTCCCCAGGCCAAGTCTCATGATCAATGGGATAAAACACACCACAGGTCACAATAATTGATCAATGGGTCCCCACGTTGAACGATTGTTCCTTTTAACTGTACTTTGTAATTCTTTATTTTCATCATTCACATTTATAACTGGGTAGTAGCTTCTCATAGAGAGCCTGAGACCAATCAGGAGGAAGAGGGATAGTATACACGACTTCCACCTGACTGCCCAAAGCTTCCCACGGTTGAGGGTCGATTTTTTTAAGAAGTTTTACGAATAGGCAGTTGTAGTGCTTGTAGAGCGATTTTGACACAAAATTTTGACACATTATTGATCTAAGTTTCACCAAAAAAAACACCATGCACATCCTCGGCTCTAACCTCCTATGCTTGTGGGTTCATCCGTTTTTACTGTCGTATATCGTATGGATATCTGAAATTTTTTTTTTCATATACCATTTTCAGAGTATTTAAAGGGGTTTTTCGCTGATTATTATTTTATTTCGTGTTTTCTTTGAATTAGAATTGCCATTTATATTGAGCTTTTGTTAATTGTCGAAATTAAAAAATTTTCTTTACCATTTGAAGGGTGAGGGGTACAACTACTGATTTTTTTGCTAAGAGTATCTTCCACCTTTTTGCGTGGTTTTATGAGAAATTTTAAAATTTTATAGAAAACTTTCTTTGTTTTTCACCGTCCGAAGTGTGGGCTTTACCACTACTGATTTTTAGCTAAAAGTATTTTTCACATGTTTTAATTGGTTTTTCGAATTTAAGTCGTTAAAGGAAGGGTTGTATTACATTATTGGCTAGCATAATCCAATTAATGCGATAACCGTCAATTAATTTGAAAGGGATCTTATATTTTCACTTAGTATTTAGTGTGGGTATTCGGTCCTCTGATCGGTAAATCCTTATATACGACCAATTTGGTTTTTTCTTGAGTTTCGTTAGTCAACAAGGCAAATTTTCCCTTTTAACAATTTTTTTAAAGCGTCTATGGTTATTTTGTATCTGTCAACGTGAACAATTGTTATAAGGTTGAATTTTGAAGATAGGAACTTATCTTTTAAAAAATTAGGCTATTAAACTGCACCGCGTTTTTTTTTTTTTACCATCATACTTTATTCAGCTTTGATTACCTTCTAGTACAACACCTATTGACTCTAGTTTCTTCAGTTTTGTAAATGACTAATTCGAATATCTTTCATTTTAATTGTAGGTATTTCTCCCTTAATTGCTTATTCCGGAGTTCTTGTTTAGGTTGAATCGAGTGAGGGGTTTTTGTTGATGTTTATTCGAATAATATCTTTAGGATATGTAGGAATAAGCTTTTTATTTCAGCTTATTTTAGAATTATGCTGAAATGGTTGGATACAAAGGCTAGTTAATCGAGTTTAAGTTTTCCCGTATAATTGAGTCAAAAAGAAGGATATATTCACTTTTAAGATGTCAACATCTTTTTCTCTCGTGGTAGAGTTATCGCCCTGTGGCGGAGATATTTATATTCATACACAATATTATATAAAAACTTTTTAAGGCATAAAAATTTATTTCTTTATATTCCCTAAACGAAAATAAGATATATTGTACTTTGTAGTGAGCTTTTGGTCAATTAGAGTTTGACCCCTATCTAAATGTCATAAGACATAGCGAGCTGTAAGCTATTTATTATGAAGTCAAACAATATGAGAATTGATTTGTACAAGACGCGGTATATAAAGCTTAATTGTTTTTTATTTTTGTGAGGTTAAAATTATTTCGTACAAGAATTCTTTGGTAGAGACTATGCTTTATGGCAGAGGTTTGATATTACCAAAAATTTCGCAAGGATCTGCTTATTCTTTTTGAATGGGGGTTTTGCCTAAGATATAGTATCTTATCTACTTAATATTATTTTAATATAATTTCTCATTAAGGTTATTTTTCATTAGTTTCAGCGTGAACTAGTTTTGTTTCCATCTCGCTCAGAATTCTAAGGGTATTAAACCTTATTTATATATCTGTCTCAATATTGCATACCTAAATAGGGTTTTTCAATCATTTTCTGACTAATAACAATTTTGAAATTTGGGTCGTTGTCGTTACTTTATGGGACTAAGATTCCGTTCGCCTATTTATAAATTTTACGGTTCCCACTTTCGTTTGATTAAATTAAGGATTATCCGTGACTCTTATACACTTTATATAAATGTTTGCATTTATCTCAATAATTTCAGTTCAAATACGTATGTGTCTCATGAATACATACTTTTAGAACTCTTAAATGATATGAATTTCACAAAGCTTGACTTGAACAATATGTTTTTAATTAGTTTATTTTACAAGTCTTGGTTGGAGGATAATTTTAGCAAGGATCTTATGTTGGATCAGTTTACAAGGTTAGTGAGAGTTATTAAATACCGCTTTCTCCTTATATGAGCGTTTGTGAATTACGATAATTTTGTAGGGTTATTCTTTTTTTTTTGCGAGAATTTGTAAAAATTGGAATTGGCTATGTTTTGCAATGACTTGAGAATTAGGCCAACACCGTAGCCATGTTTTTACAGGTATAATGGCGTAGTTTGCTTTCAAAAGTTCCCTATTAATGAAAGGGTTTTGTTTGTTATATTAATTTTTAACGGACTTTTTTTTCTTCAAGTCTAATGTTTATTGTCTGACTGTTAAAGCAGAACATTATTTGCTATCTTTTAAGAGACATTAGCCTAGTTTTATACATTGGTATCATTTCAAATATTATACCTAATTCTTTTATCTACGAGATGCCATACTTTGGGATTTCAATTATTGTCTTTATTCTTTTACCCCTTCTGGTAACCTATTTTTAGTAAACTTCTTGCATTATACATACATATATATATATATATATATATATATATATATATATATATATATATATATATATATATATATATATATATATATATATATATATATATATATATATATATATATATATATATATATATATATATATATATATAATATACGACTTATGCTGTATAATTTTATCCGATACGAAGTTTGCATTGGCTTTACAGGTTTGTGGTTGTTTAATTGCGTTACAAAACCTCTCGATAGTTAAGGAATTGTTTAACCTAAGAAAGAGGTTTCGTTTGTTATTGTTATTTATACGGGTTATTTTTTTTTTATACTTAATTGCACGGTTCATTTTCGTACCCTATGATTTATCTTAAGATATTTTTTTGCTAATGATGATAAGACTAGTGGTTTAGCTAGCCAGGCGTTGGTTGCAAATTTAGTTGCAACCCCCCCAAAATTTTGGCTAGTAACGGTTCTTACGACCCCTAGGCTACTTAAATATAGGTACTACTTACCATCAATGCCATCAGACAATCTTGTGAAATAAGACAAGTCTGTCTGGTCCTTATTGCTAACTTGAAAACACTTGGGCTGAGCTGACAGAGGTGATGAAGTCATGAGATTAACTGAGAAAATCAAACGTCAGTTTCGTCAGTCATATAAATATATACATTACTTCGGGCCACTTCGGGCTACCTTTTCAAAAGACATATTGACAAGTCTTGTAAGAGCAGAAATGATGGGAGGAAGAATGAACTTGATAACCTTAGTAGAAATACAGTCTGGGCCAGAAGATGAAAAACCCTTCAAACCATTAAAAATTCTGGCTCTTTATACTTCATAGATAGGCTCCAACGCCATTGCTTGGAGACAAGAGGGTCCAACACAAGACCTAAAATCATTTGGAGAAGAAGGACTTACAGATTACGCCGAAGTTTTTTCTTTATTTTCTCGATGTCGTTACTACTAAATGTGCCATTTTGTTCAATGGCTTTGGCAAGTTCTTCCACATGTCTTATATTTGGGATATTTATAACATCAGTAAATACAGGCATCATTTCTAATTTATCCAAAAAAGACCTGGAAAACAGAAGCAATACAAAATCAATAACATTTTTGTTTAAAAGGGTTTACAATTTCAAGGACAGAGAAATTTAAATTTTACTGTTTTAAGTGGAGGCTTACTTAACCAGTGGCGTCGTTTTGGAGGAGGGGGCTGTTGTCCCCCCAATAATTTGAAGAAAAAAATATTATATAGCCCATGGCCTTTGACTTTCCAGATACAGACCCCTCTCCCCCCCCCCCCAATAAAATGCTGGAGTTATTTTTAATTAAGAAGACCTCTATATGCAATTAGACAGGCAGTACCGGGCGTCAAATTTAAAAAAAGAAACGTGGGTGAAAAAATCAGCAAAAAAAACAAGTTAAAGATGTATGGCATAAATCAACTTAAAAAGGTGTAGCTTCCCTCGAAAGGTAAAGTTGTCTCCAGGAATCAGTAGATTGTTCATGTTTGAGTTTTATGGATTAAAAGCGTTGTCAGACTCAACTGTTTACTTAAAAAAAAACTTTAAAAAAGTTTAAAAACTTTATGGCCGTTGGCTAAGGAAAATTTGTATCAGAATAATGGTTGGTCCAAAAAACCGAAAAGAAATAAAATGCCTAATTTTAGAGTCATGAAGCAATGTTTTCAGTAGAATGACATTTAGCAAGAATGAAAGCATGTTTATTCATTGTTTTTAACCTTATTTTCTTCTGAAACGAAACGGCAAGCCCCTAAAATATTTCTACCTTTGATGACTAGCCTAGGCTACCCTATAGCTTCCTAGTTTAGATTAGGAAAATGAGCCTCCTCTCGTACAATTAATGCCTATGCTTTGTATGTACATGAATGGGCAGGCAAACTTTATTTCTTGTTACAAAAGGACAAGCCTCGAAAGTTTATTTAGATTCTGTTTTGTAAGAGAGAAATCCCTCCAGCCCTCCCCCATCAATTGATGGGGGAGGGGTGAACCCCCCCCCACTCTCCAAGCGATGGGGCATCCAAGGCTTCAGATACCTGACCTTGCAGAGCACATTCGGCAAGAAGGTGGGGTACTAGCAAACCCTTCCTGCGATTAAATTAGGTTACAGGTGGCGAGCTGGATATCTAGAGGCATTAGAAGAGTGAACTGCATGTGCCATATCTGACGTGGAGCAGTCTTTGGACGAACACAATTACCTCCATACAAAAATGTTTAAAATTAGAAACTGAATGTGTTTTCATTTTCTCTGCCAAAACTGAATTGGAAAAGAATTTTTTTTCTCTTTACATCCAAATTTAGGGCAAAAAAAATTTTTTAACCTACATAAAATTTCAAAACTAGCCTATGGAATAAATAATTTTGAACACCGGCTTAACAAATAAATAATTTTGATACCGAAAAATAAAAGAGGTCTGAATGTAGAGTAGTTGAATTCCCCCGTCGCCGGAGATTTGTACTTGGAGGTTTAAAAGAGGTGCCATCTTTTTTTAATATTTCAACTTTTCTCGCGCCAGTGTAAATTTTCATTTAATACTTACATTTAATACTTACATTTAATTTAATACTTACATTGGAAACATTTAAACTGATACTGGAGTTAGAGCAGGAATTCCCATTAGAGGATTGTCAGTAGACTTTTAAAGGGTTTATTAATTAAAGGATGCGCAATCTAACTAAAACAAATTAGCAGCAGAAAAATGTGCGCGCAAATAGCTTAGGACTCTAGAAATTTTATAATATTTGGTGATTGAGGTTTATAATTCGGTTAGAGTATATTAATTAACCAAGGCTTGGGCCCTCTAGACAAAGTACAGCATTTTAAGGATTAAAATAGGATAAAATTAGTTTCGTCCCAGAAACTGAAACTTGTGAATAACCTAAGCTTTAAAGAAAAGAAAAAACCCTTAACCAGGAAGAATAGATTAAACGAGCTTTGTGCCTCCCCCTCCCAACTTAGTGACCCTTGGAACTTGCCTTATATATCAAGAAGATTGAAACTATCGGACAATAACAATATTCCTTCCTTGTGTATTCTCTGACGTTTATAAGAAGGGGGACTCCATTCCTATTTTATTTAACCCGCGCCAGCTGTTTATATAAAAGGCGACTTTGATGTTTTACAGATAGGTCAGGGAAGAAAGTGGAACTATTTTGTCAGATTAAGAACTTCAATATCTTTCCGTCAAGATAGATTTAATTTTCCCTGGTAAAGTTTTAGTTTATAGAGGTTCCAAAGAGCATTAACCTTATTTTCAAGATATAAATATAAGAGCTTGGTTTAGTTTAAACAAATAATTTGAGATTTAATAAAAGTGTTATTCCTAGTTTTTAAGAAACAATAATTTGAAGCAAAGAATTTTAATAACCTTGGTACCCAAGTCTTGTCTAATTATTCAAGAGTAACACTTGCAGCTAGAAGTATTGATAGCCTAGGACTAAATTAATCCTTTTTTTCGGTAAACAACGAGGATTAAACAACAGCCGACCTAGAAGAGGTATTGGGTGAATTCAGAATAATTAGAAATAGAACATATTTCCTTTTATTCTATTTTATAATAAAAATCAGTTGTCACTGGAGTTTGACTACCGATACTTACCAACGCCTCAGTTATAATACCCTACCAAATTTTAGCCCTGATAAGTAGGGGCAATCTTACAAATGAAATGTCACAAGATGATGAAGAAGCTGTGTGTATCCGCGGTTGGTATAGCTAAGGTTCTTGATTAAATTTTGTATTCACAGTCTTTAGTTGCTTTGTTAAATAGTGGAACTAGCGGCTTTATTTGCGCGTGCCCTTGGAGTTGGTACCAGAGTTCAATTGTCTGGGTCCGTTCTAGTGATGGTTTGACAAGTCCCATTCCTGTGAAGCGCGGGGTAAAACAGGGCTCAGTTTTAAGTTCATTAATATTCAACAATGCACTTAGAACTGCGACGAGAAATATCCCACCCTATATTATTGATAGTCATATCGATATTAGTCACCTGTCGTATGCAGATGACATACTTCTTCTTGCTGATAACCTGTCATCAATGGAAAGGGCTTTTGAGACTCTTCGGGCTAGTTTGTCTAATATTGGACTTGCTATTGAACCGTCGAAAACTAAGTTTATGATAGTAAATTCGAATGAAAAGACAAACTCAATTCCCTTAAAGTAGGCTCGATCATTCTTCCCAGGTCTGACTCTCTCGAGTATTTAGGAGCTCATTTTGGGTCATCGATAAAAGCGACACGCACTCTAGTTATTAATGAGTTGAAAAAGAAACTTCGCAAAACATATGGTTTGCTAGCAAAAATTAAAGGGCAATTTGACAAATATACATTAGGAAAGCTCTCTAACTCTATGTTTGTACCGCATATGTTTTATCTAACTCCATTTTGGATACTTTTTTGTCAACAGAAAAGGAACAAATTAGGGTTCAATTTTACCGGTTTGCTACATTCTTTATTGGTGTTCCTCTATGGTTCTGCAACTCATATATTTGTAAAAAATACCCTGTCTTTGATATATCTGAGAAGATGGAAGAATTATCGGCTCGATTTGAAAACCGTTGAAAGAAAATGTCAGAGTTTCCGCTTAACCATCTTCTATATACGGTGGAATAGGTATTTAGTCCCCGGTCTGAGCAGTCTTTTAAGTTTTAGTTGTTTTTCTCGTCAATGGTGGTTGTCACTTTGTTGTATAGCTGATGATTTTTCGTGTTTTGTTCATTTCTTTTTATTAATCCTCTAGTGCATTATTGTTTTCAGTGTAGCGAAAGAGGGTAACAAATGTGTATGTGGATATGTGTATGTATATATATATATATATGTATATGTATGTATATGGTTGGGCAGATAGATAAGTCCAGTATTTTAGTGTTGAATTACGTTTCCACTTGTTTGTCTTTTTTTTTCTTAGACATGTTGGTACTGTATTCGTTAACTATTTCTCTCTTTGTTTGTACTCCTCTAGTGCATTTTTAATGTATTGAAAGAGGGCAAAAATAAATTAATATTATATCTTCTTATTGTTCAGCTAAATCAGTGAGTTCTTATTATTTCGTCTCATTAAATATTGTAATTTGGATAATGATAAGTTAAGGATTTAAGTGAAGGAAATGGAGTACATCTCAAAATGCGTGTTAGAATATTCTGGGACATGGAAAACATTGGGATTCCCAAATAATGTCAACTCCAGGATATTTCAGATGCAAAAAGAAAAAAAATTAAATATGATGATACAGACATCCAAGTAGAGTGTCTCCTGGTATTGGACGTTCGAAATTCACCTGAGCAAATGATAAAAAGTTAACCAGTGCTGCAGAGGTTTTTATTATTTACGTTAACGCATCCGCAAACAACGCTGCGGCTGGAAAGCTGAGAGAACAGATTTGCCAGCTCCTTACCTGCTCCTCAGGCGCGGGTAAAATTTTCAACCATTAGTGATTTACATAATTCTCCTGCAACAAATGACAACCTTGCGAACAAAGGTCAGAATGAGGTAAAAGCAGGGAAAAGTCAACGGACTGCAGCTTAACAAGCAGACGAAAAAATAAATTCAATTTATAATTCATGAATTCTTTTATTAACCTGTGAGATTTAGTTAGAGGTGATGGACTTGGGGTTATAAGACCTTTTTTGTTTGTTCGAGTAGATATAGTCTTCACTTATAATAGATTCCCATTTATACACTGATTGTTAAGAGGAGTGACCCATGGTTTCACTATAGACATTCGCTTGGTTTTGTTCTTATGTTATAACGTCAGAACTTGAAGTTTGTTTATAATGTTTGTTGTTCTTATTTATTTATTTATATTTACTTTTTTCTTCGTAATTTAGTTGTCGTATTTTTTTATGTGTTATTTTTTTAACAATTTTTTTTTCGTTCTTTTTGGTTTTTTCCCGTTGAGAAAGACTCCGGACGTGGGGACGAAATTTTTGGAACATTGTTTAATTAAAGTTTTGTTTTATTTATTTTTGTTCCACTGCTTTGTTGAAAGTTTCGTTCCTCCTGCTCGTAGAAAGTTTTAATGTTCATCCTTAATTTCAGTAGAACAAACATCTGATTTTTGTATTTTTAATCAGGATATAAGAAGGGGATGTTGAACCAGGCCAAAAAATACAATATTATTACTATAACTGCTACTATTGCTAATGCTACTCATGTTGCTATGACTATTACTATTACCACAACTACTAGTACTAACAACTCACCACATCACCAACCCACCTGAGGCCAACAGAGATACGCACGCTCCCCTTCCGTCCCAATCTTTTCAAAGCCTCCCTGTTTACACCCTCCCAGAAAGTTCCCATTACTCTTAAATATTTCTTTGCATCCTTCTAAAAGTTCATTCAGCAAAAAAAAACTTCACAACTTTTTATTTCTCATCCTATAACAGGAAAACAAAACAGATTTATATGTAAAATCAATTCATATCATTCCGTTTTAGTTTTAAGTTTATCCAAAGAGAAACATAACAGTTGTGAGGTTTTTTTTTGCTTTTCTGAAAATTTACAATTACGGAGATATGACCTTTTGATACCCAACTGAAAATTATCTAAATCAGGAATGTTTTTCTTCCCCGTTTGATTCCGTGTTCTCCCATTACCTTTCCTGTGCTCCTTCAGACAAAGTCCATCAGAACGATCCATATAAATGGGAATAAAACACAACCCTATTTAACTCTGCATTTAGTACAAAACGAGTCACTAGCCCCAATTATTACATTAACCGCAGCAGTGTTATTCTTATATTTAGCACTAATTTCTTTAATATACTTGTCTGGTATACCATAGAAGGATAAGGTATTCGCTAAAGCTCTTCTATCAGCTGAATCAAACAATTTCTTCTAATCTATAAAACTGAGAAGCAAAAGTGTTTGAAGACTCAAGCACTTCTCAATTATTATCTTAAGAGTAAAGGTTTGGTCGACACATCCTCTAGCCTTCCTAAAATCGAACTGCTCTTCTCTAGAAACTTTTTACACAGCACCTCTCAGTCTCAAAAGTATCATGATAATAAGTAATTTTCTACTAACAATGACCAGGCTAATGCCTCTAAAACTAGCGCAATCAGTCTTGTTCCCTTTTTAATGCAATTAATTAAAAAAAAATTTTCCACAAAATCAGTTTTGCAAAGAAAAGTAAAGAACTCCATTAAACCAAAAATGAGTAAAAATTAAATCAAATAATCTACCAAACGTTAAACTACCTCAAATCAGCACCTATAAATAAGTGAAACCCAAAACGAAAAAAAATTAAGATAAATAATCGACTCAAACTCAAAACGAGCAGAAATTAACAAGAGTAGGTTCAAAACCCCTATGCTTTCCCCAGGCCAGAACATAATTTGCACTTTACTGAAAAAATATATATGTTTTTACTTTTATAACTTTAATAAATCAAATAATATTAACATTTTGATTACTAAATATCAGTATATGTATATTAAACTGACAATGCACATTCATTTGTATTCTTTTCACCATCAGACACCATCAGCGAATAAATCCAGTGAAAGTGTAGGTTTTTGTGCTAGATTTTCCATAGAAAAGAATCATTTGATATACTTGTGACTTAAAGGTTCTTTTCTGTAAAAATACTACAAGAAGATATTTGAATATCCTCAATCGCATCTTTTCCCACATCGTTCCGTACACCCATTATCAAATAAACATACTAATACTACTAATATTCTTCACTGTGTTCCAGACTTTATTCCCAAATACACCATCAGCAACTTCACAAATTATTTTCCTAATACAATTCCATCTATTTTCTACATTGTCAAACTTATACTACTACTACTTATAATACAACTTCGCATACTACTATGACTGATACTCTGCACTTTTTAGTCATAACATTAACAAATAGCATTCTATTATTAATAGAACTCTCCTAGCCTAAACAAGACAGCAGCTTCCTTATTCATCATAAGCCCTACTCCCAGTCGATAAACCCCATCCTTCCTGTCAGAGTAAATAAATTCTATATTACATAATTTTTGTTTCCTACCTCTGGGATATGAGCTTCTGAAACTCCTAATGTCCAGTTCGAAGCGTCTGAATTAGTTAGTCAAAACGTCGATATGAGTTATCTTTTAACGTCGTAACATTCCAAGTTGCATTTGTCATATTCTTTAAATCATAGAAATTATTTTGGACTCAGGAAAAGCAATGGTCCCAGAAACCAGTTCAGGACGGGGACCAACATATCATATCAAGTCTAAACCGAGCCGCTTAAGCGCTTCACCAAAAAAAGACCCACCAATACACAGCCAAAACAGACCAGACAGAAAAGGGCCACCAAAATAGACCAAACCCAGAACAATTATCGATTAATGAGAATCCCGTGCGAATGCTGTGTCGTATACTAAGCTATATTTTCTCCGGGGGCACCGATCCTCAATAAAGGTGACCGCAAGGTCCCCAATCTTGCGGTTACCCCGACAGTGTCTAGGCAGCCCTTGGCAGAGGCCGTTGTCCATATAACTCGATTTTATGCCCTGTCACAGTTGTCCTAATAGAAAGGATCCTCCCACGATGGTTTTCTACGTCAACATGCAATTTAACGCTTTACGGGGAGAACCTTTGTAACTCACAAGACGTTTACACACATCGGTGGGCCTTGCTTCCGGGACTTCCGTTTTACTACCCATTTTTCTACTATTTCGAATGCTACTACTGCCTACTAATACGTATACCATTGAACCAAATCAAAATAGCTTCAATGAATCCAAGTTGACAAGATATCCAGACGGGATATCTTGGAAATAGAATAAAATATTAAGTATAAACATTCAAGGAAAATATATTTTGCTTTAAAACTAAAATAAAAGGCATTATGTGCAGTCAATAAATCGTCTCAGTGAAATATCTAAACGACTGAGGATATTAAGTTCAGACTGCCAGGGCTACTGCTATTACTACTTAACTTTCATTATTGAAATAAATAAAAAGGTTATAAGTGCATCAAGGTTATCAAAATAGTATAAATACAATATGTTCTGAAAAAAAAAGGTTTCAAGTTTTAGCTTTCATGGAAAGTAGAGGTGTGAAACTAAATACAAATATACTGTGAATAAAATTTTTAAAAGGGTGTATTTCGCAAAAAAAACTGATGAAGATTTTGGGAAACAAATAAAAAGTAACTCAAAATCTATTTTCTTTTAGAAAAAACTCAAA
The DNA here is from genome assembly GCF_049724085.1 of Artemia sp. Qi Xiang Cuo. Lineage (NCBI taxonomy): Eukaryota > Metazoa > Arthropoda > Branchiopoda > Anostraca > Artemiidae > Artemia > Artemia sp. Qi Xiang Cuo. The sequence continues at coordinate 494,794 of NC_142812.1, forward strand.
GGATTTAAGATATTACTTACTTAACAAGTGGAAAAGACTATGTCAATTAAAAACGAACAGAAATTAATTTTAATAGCTTTTTCTACAAAACAGTTTTGTCTACAAAAGTAATGGGCTATATTAACAAAAATATAAGCAAAAATGAAGGAAACAATTTCTCATGGAGAAAATAACCATAAATCACCATCAATAGAAATTCAATATGAAACTCAAACAGAACCGAAATTAAAATTATTATCCGAGTCATCCTTATAACGACCAGAAACTAAGAGGCGTAGGGCCGATAGCCCCCGTAATTTCTTCAGACCAGTTCATAGTTTGGACTATTAGGAAAACAAAATACATTTAAAATGTTTTCTCGTCGTTCAAATTTAACAAATTCAAAATTATTAAAACTTTCAGGAATGAATTTCAGTATAATGAAATTATAATAAAATATAATGAAATTGTAAGAAATACAATGAAAATATAACGAAATTCATTTTCAGAATGAATCAGTTCATCTTTAAACCAGATATATCTTCTATCATCTTCACAATTATCTTAAATGTTTAAATGTTAAAAAAACACTGAACGCTTACATATATGCACTGAAGCCATTGACAATCCTCCCTTAAATATAATAAAGTCAAAGAATATACATAAAAATGAAGAATAGGGGATGTAACAATTTAAAGAATGTACACAAAAGGGCATAGATTATGAATGAACCAGATATAAAATTATTTGGGTATTGGCTTCTAAAATTTTTCTAATATTTTATATGTCTACTACCTTGTGTCCTACTTCGTCATAAGGGATTGGTATTACATTGGGTATCACTGAGTTTCTCTTTTTCTCCAAAATAGAATCCATCTGCCATTTATGACTTACTTCTATAGACGCTGTTCTTCTTTTCTTTGAAGTTGCCCTTCTTTCATAACACGCTGAGACTTTTCGCAACTAAAAAAGTAAATAATTTACGTTAATTGAACTGTCGCAGCTTACTAGTTCATTCAAATATAATAATGGACATTTCAAAGCGATACGACAGCTTCGCTAAAGTGTAGTTTTTGTAAACGTAATCTCGCTAAACTGAGTTTCACCCTGGCAATGCAACATGAAATTTATATTTCAGCACGTTGAGATTCACATTCTAAAGCAGAGCATTTGAAAGTTTCTTTGAAATTTTGAGGGTGTTTCCCCTCGATTCACGAGAACAGTTTTGTTAAGCTGTGCACATGCAGGCAAACAGGGCGTCGGATAGGTGTTTCAGCTGCTGAATCTTTTTTACAGGGACAAGTAGCAAGTTTGTCACCCAACCTTACTGTGGGGAGAGTTAAATGAAGCCTAAGCATATTTGTAGTCAATACTAGTCAATACACACTCGGTGCAGTAGTATTCTAGTGTGTGGTGACTTCAAGAACGTTTATCCTCTATCAAAACAACTAAAAAATATACAATAAACCGTACATTTCTGTTTAATGAATGTTCACTTGCGTTGGCTAAAGATCAAAGATTCAATGAGTTAAAACATTGATATCCAGTCCAGGGTGCAAACACGGGGGAAAGGGGTTTTTTTATGGTGGGGAGAGGTTTTAAGGTGGGGATTTCCAAGGTGTTACCGCCACGTTTCAACAAGCTGCTGATCAGAAAAGAGTAAGAAAGTCAAACGATTCTTTCAAATGGCCTAATTTTGGAATATCCATAGTGAATTATTTAGGCTGTTCTTTGATGTGTAATAAATCAAAGTGAAACATGTGAGTATGAATGGGGACAGAATGGGAGGTTTAAATTTTAGGTAACATTTTTGTTTTCGGAGGGAAATTTATCGGCAAATTAGATCGGTATCGCATCGGTACGCTACCGATATATCGGAATCGCTATTAGACCCCAAAAATCCATATCGGTCGGGCCCGACCCAACATCACCTGCAAATTTGCATCTTTTTTTTAACTAAAAAAAAACAACATTATAACAAAAATGATGAGTTTTTTCTTACAATCATTATTGGTGCAGCTATACGCATATATACTATGCACGCATTATATTATACAACAGAATTACTGTGTTGACACTCTGGGGGTAATCGTCAAAAACAAAATCAATTTCTGCGGTCAAATCCTTAGTCGAAGTATAACTGGTAAACTTGGATGTAAACAATAAAAATCAAACATCTAAATTTTTAGTATATTAATTTAAAAAACTTTCCGAAAAAAAAGTTTTTCAAAGAAAAGTAAAGGCCATTTTAAACTTAAGCTCAGCAGATACAAATACCTTTTAATATTCAAACTCTAAACGACCAGAAATTACTGTTAAAGAATAAATGAAACCCAAAACGAACAGAAATTAAATAAACAATCATAGCAAAAATATACAACAAGTAATAATATAAATGAATAAATAGATCTTAAAGCGAGTATCGCTTAGATTGAATATGAATATCAAGCTTAAAACGAAAAAAAATATTTGCCTATTGAAGTGTAAATGAAACTTAAAATGAACAGAAATTAAATAAACAATCAATGCAAAACAAACATACAATAGATATTAATGTAAATTAATAAATAAATCTTAATACGAGTGAACCTTAAATTAAATGTCCAAATCAGGATTAAAACAAAAAGAAATAACTACAGACAAGAGTTTGGGTATGACTTCCTTCTCTTACTGTAGAAGTCTAAAACCCGCTGCGTCGCTGGAATTTCACTGAAAACCGGGCCTATTAAACATGCTTCTTATTTGTACTTCATGTTGGAAACAAACATTAAGATGATGCTAACATTTTGAATCGATGAGCTGTCAGTAATTAGGTTAATATCATTATACATCAAATATTCAGTTTAGATTATTAGATCTTTTTAAAGTTGTTAAAGATGAGTGTAGTTTCATTAGTAACACTCGATTGGGTACGGCCTACTTTCCTAACTGTAAATAAAAACCGAAAGCCTACTGCGTCATTGGCGCTTAACTGAAAACGGATTATAATACAAATATTTTCTTTTCCAGTTCTTACAGTATTGAAAATAAAAATACAATTACTGTGAAACAAATTCTTGAACTGATGGATCTTTCAACAATTAATATCATTATACATCAAATATTCAATTTGATGTTGTTTATACTTTCCAAGATTGTTCAAGACGCACATAATTTACAGTAAAGTGCCAATGACGCAGCAGGTTTTAGACTATTACAGTGAGAAAAGCGAGCCATACCCAAACTTTTCTTTGTAGTGAATTTTGTTCGATTAAGCTTGATTTGCATTTTGAATTTAAGTTTCACTCGTTTTAAGATTTATTTATTAATTTACACTAATATCTATTTTATGTGTGTTTTCCATTGATTGTTTGTTTAATTTCTGTTCGTTTTAAGTTTCATTTATACTTCAATAGGCAAATATTTTTTTTCGTTTTAAGCTTGAAATTTATATTCAATCTAAACATTACTCGCTTAAGATCTATTTATTTATTTAAATTATTACTTGTTGTATGTTTTTGCTATGATTGTTTATGTAAATTCTATTCGTTTTGGGTTTCATTTATTCTTTAGCCCTTTCAGACCTGAACATCGAAGGAGTGCTTGAAAAATTCTGAAACCTTACAATAATAATCAACGTAAGTTTCGTTTCAACTTACTTTCAACATCAATTATTTATTTCATTCACAAACTGAAATAGAAATGGTTACTATATGGTCACCTTAGGATAAAAAAAGATTCATTTCACTCAATATGGAAGTTCATAAAACAGTTTCTGTCGCCATTCAGACACAACCGAACCTTACATTTAACACAGAGAATTCGGCTAGAAGGACAGAGAATACTACTGTTTTCCCTGATCAGCTGACGACTTACGGAGCCATCTAGGAGAATAAAAAGTATCGCAACACGGAGGGCCGAACTTTTGCTATCTGACGGTATTAAATTCGATAGCAGTATCTGAACTACAAAAGAAACTAGGTACGTGGAAGGAACGGTTACCTACGGAATGAAAGGGTTAATAGTAATTTCTTGTCGTTTTGAGTTTGAATTTTAAAAGGTATTTGTATCTGCTGAGCTTAAGTTTAATATGGCCTTTACTTTTTTTTTGAAAAACTTATTTTTCGGAGTTTTTTAAATTAATTTTTTTTCGTTTTTTATTGCCAAAAATTTTCAAGTTTTTAAAAATTTCTTATTTCCATATCAAACTTTTAAAAAAAAATCAAATATTCATCAAAGTATCAAAACAAATATCAAAGTAACAATATCAAAGTGAAAAAATGGGCTTGTGTCAACCTCAGAATTTTTATTATCTGATGTTTGAATTATTTTCAATAAAATTGCTATCTCAAAATTTTTATCGGATGGGTTTGGGGAAAAAGAGCGTGGGGGGACTAGATTGAGCTTCGGTCTCTTTTGGCTCTTTAAAAGTGAACAAGAACTTTCTATTTTCCATCAAATGAGTCCTCTCTGAAGTTTATACGAGTGTCCCCTCTATAAGAACCATATATATCCCCAGAGTATAACTTACAACACCTATCCCTGGGCCCGGGGGGGTTGTGTCGACCCTGGAGTTTTAAAATCTAATGGTTTAACTGTTTCTAACAAAATGGTCACCTGAAATTTTTATCAGATGGGTTTATCCATCCGATACACCCAAAGGCGTGGAGGCCGAGAGGGGCTAGTTGCCCTCTGATCTTTTTCCACCCTGAGAATATGAAATACAACTTTTAATTTCCATTCAAATGAACCCTCTCTGAAGTTTATACGAGCATACCTTTCATAAGAACCATATATGCCCCCAGAGCAATACTTACAACGCCTGCCCCAGCCCTGGGGGGGGTCGACACAGGAGTTTTTCTTATCTGATCTTTGAACTATTTTTAACAAAATGACCACACATGATGGAGTTTTCGTTATATGATCTTTGAAAAATTTTTAACAAAATGGCTACCTCAAATTTTCATCAGATGTATTTGGGAAAAAACGGCCTGGGGGCCAGTTGCCCTCTGGTCACTTTTGACTCTTACAAAGGGCACTAGAACTCTCAATTTCCAATCGAATGAACCCCCTTTGAAGTTTATACAACGACCCCTTGTATATAAAGTGCCTCTGGGAAAAAAATGGAGTGTGGGAGGCTAGCTGCCCTCCAATCCCTTTTGACTCTTAAAAAGTGAATGATCACTTTCAATTTCAATTCAAATGATCCCTCTGGGAATTTTATACGAGCATCCCTTCCATAACAACCATATATGCCCCCAAGGCATAACTTACAACGCCTACCCCCGGGACCTGGGGGGCTGTGTCGACACCGGAGTTTTTTGTTATCAGGACTTTGAACTATTTTTAACAAAGTGTCTATCTAAAAACTTTTATCTGATGCATTTAGGGCGTAGAAAAGGGGGGCTAGTTGCCCTCCGATCTCTTTTGACTCTTAAAAAGTGAACAAGAACTTTCAATTTCAAATCAAATGAGCCCTCTCCGAAGTTTATACGAGCATCCCTTTCCATAAAAACTATATATGCCCCTAGAGCATTATTCATAACGCCTGCCTCCGGGGCCTGCCGGGTTCCTTCGACACAGAAATTTTTCTTATCTGACCTTCGAACTATTTTTAATGAAATGGCTATTATGAAAATTTTATTGGATGGGCTTGGGGAAAAAAGGTTGTGGGGGGGGGCTAGTTGCCCTCGGATATCTATTGACTTAAAAATTGAACTAGAACTTTCAATTTCCAATCAATTGAGCCCCCTCTGAAGTTTATACGAGCATCCCTTTCATAAGAACCATATACGCCCCCAGGACAACACTTGCAACGCTTATCCCCCAGGCTCTGGGGGACGATTTTGTTATATAATTTTTGAAAAATTTCCAAAACACTGGCTATCTTAAAATTTATAGCGGACGAGTTTGGGGAAAAAAGAGCGTGGGGGCTAGTTTAACTCTTAAAAAGTGAACTAGAACTTTCAATTTCCAATCAAATGAGCCCTCTATGAAGTTTATACGAGTATCCCTTTCATAAGAATCATACATGCCCTTAAGGTAAAACTTAGAACGCCTTTCCCTGTTCCCTGGAGGGGGTTCTATTGACACCGGATTTTTTCTTATCCGACCTCTGAACTATTTTAACAAGATGTCCATCTCAAAGTTTTCATCAGATGGGTTTTGAAAAGAAGGCATGGGGGGGCTAGATTCCCTCGGATCTCTTTTGACTATTAAAAATAGAGCTCGAACTTTTAATATCCAATCAAATGAGCCCTCTCTGAAGTTCATACGAGCATCCCTTTCATAAGAACAGCATATGCCCCAGAGCATAACTTAAAACGCCGGCCCCCGGGCCCTGGGGGGTTGTGTCAACACCTGAGTTTTTGTCGTCTGACTTTTGAGAAATTTTTAACTTAATGGCTATCACTAAATTTTTATCGGATGCATTTGGGTGAAAAGGGGCGTGGGGGGTTTTGGGCTAGTTGCTCTCCAATCTCTTTTGTCTCTATGAAACTTAACTAGAAGTTTAAATTTCCAATCAAATGAGCTATCTCTGAATTTTTTACGAGCATCCCTTCAATAAGAACCATATATTCCCCCAGGGCATCACCAGGGCAAAACAACACCTGCCCTCAGGTCTTGGGGGGCTTTGTGGACCCCTAGTTTTCGTTATATGGTCTTTGAACTATTTAAAAAAAAATAACTCAAAATTCTTATCGGATGGGTTTGAGGAAAAAAGGGCGTGGAGGGGGGGACTAGGTGCCCTCCAATGTCTTTTGACTCTTAAAAAGTGAACAAAAACTTTTAATTTCTTATCAAATGAGCCCTCTCTGAAGTTTATACGAGCATTCCTTCCGTAAGAACCATATATGTTCCCAGGGTATAACTTATAACCCTTACCCCTGAAGACTGTGGGGGGGTGTCCTGCTCAAACATATAATTTACAGATCTTTAAACTACTTTGAACAAAATGGCTATATCAAAATTTTGAGTGAATGTGTTTGGGGAAATGGTGGGCGTGGAAGGAGTGTCAGTTCCTTAGAATCACTTTCGACTATTAAAAAGGGAATTAGCCATTTAAATTTCCAATCGAATGAGCCTTTTCTGAAGTTTCTACGACAACGTTGTCTATACAAAACAAAACCTTATATGCCCCCAGGGCATAACTTACAACCCTTCTCCTGAGGGATGTGGGGGAGTGCAATCCTCAAAGATATAATTTCCAGACCTTAAAATTACGTTTAATAAAATGGCTGTCTCAAAATTTTGATTGGATGTGTTTGGGGAAAAGGTGGGCGTGAAAGGGGGGTTAATTGCCCTCAAATCACTTTCTACTATTAAAAATGGCACTAACCCTTTGAATTTCCAATCGAATGAGCCTTTTTTGAAGTTTTTACGACAAAGCCTTCTATACAAACCTTAAATGCCCCCAGGGTATAACTAAAAACCCTTGCCTTGAGGGTTGTGGGGGAGTGTCCTCCTCAAAAACATATTTTCTATCTGGAAATCAACTACGATAAACAGAATGCCTATCTCGAAACCTTGATTGGAGGTGTTTGGGGGAATGATGGGCGTGGGAGGGGGGGGAGGGCTAGTTGCCCTCCAATCACTTTCGACTATTAAAAAGGGCACTAGCCCTTTGAATTTCCAATCGAATGAGCCCTTTTTGAAGTTTCTACAACAACGCCTTCTATAAAAACCTTGTATGCCCCAAGGGCATAACTTAAAACCCTTGCCCTGAGGGTTGTGGGGGAGTGGCCTCCTCAAAAATATATTTTCTATCTGGAAATCAATTACGATGAACAAAATGGCTATCTCAAAATTTTGATTGGATATGTTTGGGGAAAAGATGGGCGTGGGGGGGGGCTTGTTGCCCTCCAATCACTTTCGACTATTAAAAAGGACCCTAGAACTCTCGATTTCCCATCGATTGAGCCCCTTTTGAAGTTTCTACGACGACCCCTTCCATATGAAGTGCCTATGGAAAAAAATAATAATAATAAAACATTGGAGCCGTATACTACAGGAGACGCTATAGCGTTGCCTCTGATTATGTGTTCCACCAAATTAAACACAACCGTAGGTGAAGACAAGTGGCTCAGTATGCCCTGCTAAGGCTTCTTATTTCTAAAGTAAACCCATCTCTTTAAGAAAAAATGAGGTACATGAAACAAAACAATCTGTATAATTGGTCCTAATATGTTGGAATTTTTTCTACAAATTATTATTTTTTACTTGTTTCATTTTTTCGGTACATTACAAGTATTTTTTCTAAAATTTGCAATTGTGTCTACCTACTTTCAAACTGCCTCACCGGCAAGAAGCAAATAGATTCTAGGCTAAATGAAGTATATTATCGTTTTAATAACCTGTGTTTTTAATAGTTCGGATTAATTTCATCTGCTAGATTTTATTATCCCTCTCAGAAAATGAAAAAAAATATATTTGAACTTATGAAAAAAACAACTTTCATTTGGTTAGTTATTTAAAATAGTTTTGAAAAATGAAAAATATGTTGCAAGAAACAATAGGAGTAAAATGAAATCTAAAACTACGCAAATTTAGTCGTTTGGCGAATCAAACTTAAAGCACAAAGTAACTAGCCTACCTTGAATGAATAAATGGAACTTGAATAATAAGAAAAAGTAAGTCAGACTGAACAAAATTAGATATCCCATGACTCAATAAATGAAACTTGTCACGCATAGAAATTAAAAAGAATACTAAAATAAATTTTAAAACAAGCAGAAATTATACAAAAGCGTGGCAAACAGCCTCATAAACCCTTTCAAATAGTTTGTAGTAACGACGTGTAAGTATGCAGTGACTAAGCTCAATAGTAGCCAAGACTCTAAAGAACAGAATCTCGATATCAATAAATATATCAAAAGATTTGGCTTAATATGCTGATTCAAAATATATACGACTCATTAGCTTAATGTCACCCATAAGAGGTAAAGAGCCTGAGAAAAGTGGTCAGACTTTAGAAAGAAGGGAACATCATCTAAAAGTAAAAGAATTTTAACACAAATCAGACAGTAAAATTCAACACATCAGAGAACCTTAGTATAGAGATTTCAACCCCATATCACCGAAAATGTGAAATTTTGTATTTTTGGTCAGAAGAAAGGTCATGAATTCGTGTTTATTTTTTGTTTCTTTGTTTTTTTACAAGGGGAGATCATGTCATACCAATGGTCCTAAACATCGGGAGAGGGCTCATTCAAACGAAATTTAAAATTTCTAGTGTCCTTTTAGGTGACCAAAAAGATTACAAGGCAGCTAGGGCCCCTCCCACGCCCCTTTCCCCAACAAATAGTCCAATAAAAAATTTGATTTTGACATTTTCTTTGAAAGATTTGATTTCCACATCCTTGAACTTGTTAGACCCCATGACCCCCCCCCCCCAACGCCGAGGGCTGGATCTTTTAAATTAGAAAACACTAAGGAAGTGAAGCTCCCAGTCGAAGCGACTTTGTCTTCTTGGCAATAATTTTCAAACCAATTTTTGCAATTCTAAACTCTGAAAACCTTCGAGAAATCAGTGATTATAATAACATTTTTCCTGTTCACTACAGGGCCTGCTGACTCATGTGCCTCTTAATTATTTATCGATAAGTCAAAATTTGATGGACACGTCCCATCCCAACCTTAAACCAAATTGTGCTTCTCTTAGTACTTTATCTGGAGAATCTCGAAGTAAATAAAAAATATTGCTTCCAACAGGAAATACAATGCTTTTACAATTACCAGAATCATTTTTATGTTTTTTCTTATTAATTAAAACAAACTTTCCCAAAAAACAAGTTTTTCAAAGAAAAGCGATACGCCATAGTAAAATTAGGTCCATTAAAAATAATTCAAGCAATAAGTCAAACTAAAAACGACCAAAAATTACTATTAAAGAATAAAAAGAAACCTAGAACAAACCAAAATTAAATAAACAATCATAGCAAACATATATAAAATAAATAAAAAAAATATAAACAAATAAATGAAAAATTTTTTAAAAGAGTAAAAATTAAATTAGATATTCAAGTCAAGCTTATAACGAACAAAACTTCAGAATTTTGGCTGCTGCCTATTCTTCTCTAGGTTTACTAAATAAATTAATAAATAAATAAATAAGTTTTTAACTGAAAGTAAGGAGTGACATCTAATCTTAAAACATTAAATCTTAAAACGGACAGAAACTATTCCTTATATGAAAGGGACTGTTCCCTCCTAAACGCCTCGCTCTTTACACTAAATTTGACTCTTTGTCACAACTCTAATTTTAAAACAATAAAAACTTTAGCGTAGAGTGAGGCGTTGAGGAGGGGACAGTCTCTTTCATATACGAAATAATTTCTGTTCTTTTTAAGCTTTAATGTCGCTCCTTACTTTCAGTTGAAAAAACTTATTCCGAAACGTTTTTCAACTAACGCAGGTTCAAATTTAGCTCAAAGCACATGAAAAATTAAAGCAAATATTGCATATTAATTTTGGCAGATTTATGGAGGGTTGCCTCTTCCTAAATACCTTGCTTTTTAAGTTAAAGCTGTTATCCCTTTTAAAAAAAAAGCTTTCAATTCTAATTAAACAGCCCCTTTTTTTCAGTAGACACTTAAAAAATTGGGACAAACAGATAAACTTTAGTTTAAAGATCAAGTTATTGATGAAGTTACGACCCTTCATATATCTAAAAATTTCTGTTCGTTTTTCAAAGATTGCCGGTAAATTTCGCTCACCCTCTGTGACCTATAGCTCTCCTCTGCAAGTGACCCCGTTCACGGGGCATTTTGTTCAGCGGCCAAAACAACCCTCCCACCCTGTCAAAGTCTCTAGACACTCATCCATGATCTTTCTTCTTGCAAAAATAGCAAAATTAAGCATTATTACATATTTGAACTTGAAACATATTCATTAGCATTACATGGAGAACTAAAGTTTGTTGCTTGGTTTTCATTGCGAGTAAATGAAATTGTAGATGTATTGCCCCCCTTCTACAAATCAGGCAAATTTTCTAAGTTTCGTAACTTCTGAGGTGTAACGTTAAACTTGGTGACTCCCGTATCATTGGCATCAACATAAAAAGCTGATTCTTTTGATGCATCTTTTAAAACTCCACTTTTCAGAGTTTTGGTTACTATTGAGCCGAGTCACTCCTTACTTGCAGTTCGTTATCACGAACTGTTTGATTTGTATTTTTTTTTTTTTTTTACTATGTGTCTAGCATAGTATGCTTTTGTTTATGAAATATCGACGGAAAATGTAAACTAAATGACTAAAATAATCAGTAAGACTAGGCACATGTAAAACGAATGTTTGATACATAATTACATTAACAAGGAAACTCAGTAATTAAATATTTTACTTCACCGTACATTTTATTTTTCAATATTGGAAATATAAAAGAACATATATTAAATATAATTAATCTTTAGTAAGGTACAAGTGACGTTATTAGATATTTATGATTAGTAGAGGGGGCAGTAACCAAACTCCTGTTTGTAACGATTTTTGCTCATTTTAAATTGACTTGAATGTTGAATTAATTTTTTCTATTAAATATTGAAGATGCACCCTTCTGACAAAAGATACACATATAGTATCTTCTGATTGAGGTCAACATCCCCTTAATATTCAATGATATATAGAGATTAATAACCTTAGATATTCTTGTGATATTGCAGATAAGATTTTTTGGCAACCTTGATGCACTGTATCATTTTGATATAAAGGATATTTTTTTTTTTTTTTTTTTTTTAGCTAAATAGCTTTAGTTGTAATAGTAAAAGTTGCAATAGTTTCAAGAGTCAGAGTCCTAATCGCAGTCGCAGTAACAGTCTAATTACATTCGCTGCTCAAAGTCGCAGCAATAGTAGTCTTTTGTTGTCAGACTCGCAAATAGTGTCATTTGTAAGTATTCGTGGGCTAAAGTACACACAGTCACAAGTAGTAATCGTAAGAAGTAACCACGACCACTACTTATGAAAGTTGCAAATAGTCTCAGTATTAGTAAAGTAACAACCATTAAATGGTCTTAGTCATAGTCACAAGTAATCGCGTTATTCTAGTATTTACATTCAAAAGTAGTTAGAATTACAAATAGTCAAAATTGCAAGTAGTCACACTAATAGATGCAAAATAACTCAGCCACAGTCATAAGTAGTTACACTTTTATTTAGTCTCAAGTTCTTATAGTTGCAGTTGAAGATCGTCGTTCTCACAAGTAGACACAGTTGCAGTAAAAGAAGTAGCAATAGTGGTCCTGAAAACAATAAGCTATTACCCTTAGCGGCTCCCGTGATAATACAGGTAAACCCGTGTGATAACCTTGAAACACATAGTGGACACGATACTGGAATAAAATAGAGGCGGTCGAAGTTGTAAGAAGTCAAACATGCAAGTAGTTTCAAGTAGTGATAGTCGAAGTCGTAAGTATTCACCAATAAAACTAAAGTACTAATAGCAATAGTGGTCCTTAAAGTACAAAGTGAATCCCTATAACCATTCCTAAAATATTGCACATATACCCTTTTGGTAACCATGACATAGAAAGTGTTCAATGATTTAGTATACATCGAAGAGGATGCAATTGCTATGCCTCCTAGATCGCTAAAAGGCATAGCTATTAGATCTTTAGACTAGTTTAAATAAAATGAAAACTAAAAATTTGATAATTGTAGAGGAGAAGGATCACCTAAACAGGACAAGGAGAAGGGGGCTGGTTGACCTCCAATCTTTCTTCTACATCCCCTCAACATTCGTTCAAAGTCTCAACGTCCATTACCCTCAGTCATTCCTTAGACGTTGCTGATATTGCCTTTTCACAACCAAAAACCACATAGTTTGTTTTGATTGTGTTCAACATCCCTCTCAGCATTTCCTTAAAGTTTCGCCTTAATACTCTAAACTTTTTTTAATTCAAGATCTAATATACCTTCTTTTCTTAATACCTGATATGCTAAAAATGGGTAAATTGCATCACAAAAGACCCTTGCCCCAGTGGCTTTGGGGGTTTTCCTCAACCCATGAGTTATAACTATTTAACTTTTGGATAACTTTAAGCAAGACGGATATCTCAAAGATTTTTATTGGGTACATCTTGGGAAAGGGACATTTTGAGGGGCTGGGAGTGATCTCAGAGTGCATGAGACTTCCAGTTAAACGTAGGTTTTTTGCAACTGAGTGTTCATATTGGTTTAGACATGGTTTTCAACATTTATTGCTTTAAATTTGCAATAAGTTCTGCAGGTATCACAATCAATAAACTATAAAATTAAAAAAACAAATTTCATTCTGATTTCATAATAACAAGCGTTCAAGGACCGAATGCAAGTTATTTCAAATAAAAGTAAAGAGCGACATCAAAACTTAAAACGAACAAAATTATTACTTATGTGAGGGGAACTTCCCCCTCCTCAATACCCCACTCTTGACGTTGCAGTTTTGACTTTAACTTATTAAAATAATGGTCACAGTTTAGGGGGGATTGTAAAACAGAAATTCTTTATAACTTGATTAAGTGATTCCCAAAAATTAAAAAAGTTTCAAGTTTTCGGGCGGCTCATAATCGGGTTAATTGCCAAAGCTCCCCCTTCTACATTTTGTCCAAAATAGATCTAAGCTTGTTTTCTTAATCTGGGGGGGGGGACCTTCTCCTCCCCTATGCGTCAGTAATGCCTAAACATGGAAGTTTTTGCAACAAAAATTAACCCATTTGGTAATTTACGACTGTATTTACTTTAATTATACAATTTTTCTCAGACAGACAAAGGGGTAGTTAAGTGAACGGATATGTCGGCCAAAGTCTATGTGAATCACGTAACTGAATACAAGTTTAGAATACAACTTTAAATGAATATTAAATGGCAGTGTGTTCCTCGTCGCTATTTACATAGGTGGTTTGAAAAAAAAAATTGACATGTTTCTAAGTGCTCTACAAGAGGGAAATGAAGTATTTCATTAACCAGATTTGGAAATTTATGAACAAAGAGAAGACATTAACTCTCGTACTTCCAATCACCTTGTTATGGAAGAGGAATTTCCGCCTAAAAATAATCAAGTGACCCTTATAAATATTTATATCTTATTAAATATTTCTGGGAATCAAGAGGAATCATACAACAGTTTCGAAGCCCACACCCCCTTCTCGATCATTGGAAACTTTCTATATGTATTGCCGTTTAAAGAAACCCTCTGAAGCATGTATCCCCCCCCCTCAAGTACAAAATGACCCAACCACCCACAGGCACGCTAGCTTATGCTCTTTTATGATATAATTTTAAAAGTTCTTTATATATAAAAATAGATAAATTTACAAAAAAAAAGTTTCTGACAAAATTCAACAGCATTCTTCTGTCAAAAAAATTTACAGAAATTTATCTAGGACATTTAAGTATAAATTTTTGACACTTATAGACATACTAAATCTCCAATAAAGACAATTTCAATTTTCTATAAATTATACTTCTGTAGCAAATTAAGAATAAATATAAGATAAATAAATTCAATTCTAAACATAAAGACATACTAAATATTTAAGAAATATCGGTTTAATTCTGTATTTTCTTTTACTCTAGGTTTGGGGCGTAATATATAACGAATATACAAAAATACATAACAATTAAACTTTTTATAGATCAAATGGAAAGATCCCTTTACCTGGAATCTTTTCTGTTCCAAATTATGCTGAGTTTCGTTTCATTTTACAGGTCAAATTAGTTTGTCTTTCTATTTGGAATTTTGTCTCTGTGTGTTAAAAAAAAATATCCCTGAGAAAATATATCTTAAAATATTTCCCCACACACCCATCCACAACCGGTATTCTTTTTTCTGCCCCCCCCCCCCCATTTTTCCAGAGTTCCCTTAAGCTCGTCACTACGGTAATAAGGATGTTTTGTCTGGAGTTGATTCCTCAGCTGCACAATTTTTCTCCGTCACCTAAAAGCCACTTATGGTCAAATTTCCCAAATTGTGTAAAATTTTCTATAATTCGTGTTACTAACACTGAAAATCAAAATTTTCACAGACGTTTTCCGAGAAAAGAATCTACGAAGTATTTGGGTTATCTGACTGACTGATCATTTTTCAACTTATTAGATCTATTAAATGTGGTTGTCACTCTGACGTTCTAAACCTAAAACGACCAATAAATTTAAAAGGCTCGGTCACGTTCTATAGGTGGTGTACGACATATGTCCTTCTCATCCAACCGTCTAGGACTAAACGGAAAGCAGGCCGTCCTCAGTTGAAATTGGAGGATGTCGAAAGAAAGACTTAAGGAAAATAGAAATTTCTTGATAAAGGTGTAAAGAGGGAAGCTTTGAATTGACTAGGATGGAGGAGCGGGCATAGCTGTGTTGGCGTCAGGCAGCTTGGTGCTGCGGTAAGTTACTATTAGTTTTAGCAGAAGTAACTAAACCTACTAGTTTGTTATAATATTCACGATTACAAAGGATTTATAACAACAGCAGGCCAATGACTTGCGATCACATCGTTATACTAATTCAAAGTCCTTCTATCAGATCGAAATGTTGGAAAAAAAAAGCGGAATGGTGTTACTAAGGATGAAATATATCACACCTGTACCATAGACCAGTTTTTAGAATATCGCTGAGAAATCCTTTTGTTGAGTCTCAAGCCGTAAGTGCTCCCCAGTCCTTCTAATTTTATTTCAATTGCTTTATTCTATTACTATCAAAACCAAAATGGTAACAAGAAATAAATTCACCCGAAAGTTGCAATAAACCACTGACTTGGTTATTACTATACCCCAACGCTGGACCTTTTTTAGCATTATCTCCCTCCTTTTGTCTCCCTCTTAAAACTTTTAATTATTATTTTTCAATAGAAAATGGCTCTTACAACCCTCTTTAAAATTATGCCTTTCTTGCTTTTTGTTACTTGGCTGAATACCGAAGATCAATCCGATATTTTCAATTTACAAAATCTTGAAACGAAATTTGCTGCTTTCCATAAAAAGCTAAATTATTATTTTATTTCCCAGAAAAAAGGACTCCAGAGATATTTTTCAGGAAATTCCCGATTTTATTGAGAAAATAAGGTTGAAGAATTGTTTGATAGCAAACCAAACAATTTATATTTTGAGGATAAAAAGTTATGCGATAGGATCTGAATCACCTGATGTTACCACCAATAACCTTTACATATCCACCGCTTCCATTGCACAAAGCCTTGCGGCATTACAGAGCTGCCACAGGTTCAAGGAGTCAAAGAAAATGAGTTTCAGCATTTGTTTTTGGCTGAAAAAAGGATCTTTGGGAACCTTTGAATATTTTCAAAAAAAATATATTTGAAAATTTGAACAGTACGCTAAGTTACATTAATCTGTTCTTACTGATTGACTACTAATGAATACGCAAGCACGTTATTACATTTTGTAATCTTCATTAATGTAACAAACGTAGCTCAAGTCCCCTTCTATAAATTCCCCTTTACATTTTTTTCAGAAAACGAAATTTCTTCACCAAATATATTATTTACCTGAATGATAGACAAAGGGCAAACTTGCACGTTCCATTATACTTTTTTCTTTTTTCTTTTTTCTTTAATAAGTTACTTTTTTTATTTACTTCTTCTCGAAGTAGTGATTTAATGGGCATTTGAATTAAATAGCTCAATTAATTAATTGGTGAAATCCAAAACATATTTTAAGAATCCATTGCACTTTTCTCCTGGTTTTACTGTTACCAGACAGTCAATCCTAGATTTACATACATAATGAACGGTAATTTTTTTTTTTTTGGAGGGGGGGGGCATGTGGCAAGGGAAGGGTCTGTGAAATTTAAAACAAGGAACCCCGAAAATTATATTCCCCCTGTAATCAGCATACTTCATTTACCAGCATAGTTCTCGCCTAATAAAATTCTTTTTTTCTATTCTTAGAATTAGCTATATTAAATTATTCGAGTAATTTTAAGTTTATCCATGAGATTCAAATTAAAAATTTTTTACAAATACTGGCAAATCTAATCACTACTAATGTTTTTCTGAAAAAAAAATCCTAGATTAAGGTTGATTTAAAATGTTACAAAGAGCGAGCACTTTTCACACCAAAATTGGTAGACTCTCTCCAGCAACTAATATAAATCCAATATTAAACATGTAATATTTTATGTCTTAGTTGTTTTTATAACATAACAATAGTTTATGTGCAGGACAATCCAAATCACTCAGCTGTTATCCGGGGAATGATACATATATGTTGTCTCAATATATGTCAACTACCTTTTATAAAATTTTACTATACTGGGTTGGTGTTACATAGGGTGTCACTGACTCTCATCTTTTCTTCTAAAGAACATCCAACTGCAATTTCCAGATTACTTCTATAGATACTGTTCTTCTTTCCAAGTTGCATTTCTTTCATAATAAGGTGAGATTTCCACAACTTAAAAAGTGCATAATTTATGTCAATTAAACTGTCAAAATTAGCTCACGAAAATACAAAAATAAACATTAGCAGGGCAGCGAGGGTTCCGCTAAAAATTGTAGATCGGTGTATGGGATTGGTGTTATATTGGGTATCGCTGAGTCTTGTATAGACGCTGTTCTTCTTCTTTTTTAGGTTGCACTTCTTTCAAAATACGGTGAGACTATCCGCAACTGCAAAAGTATATAATTTATGTTAATTAAACTGTCGCAATTGAGGCTAAAACCAAACAGTTGAAGGCTATTTTGTAGTTTTGCTGGTTACTCCTCGTTCTGCAAAATTAGTTTTGCTGTGCAAAGTACTCTGTTCCAACTTTTATGATGTAGTTTATTATATCAAGGGGGAAGTGTTCAATAAAATCCTAATTCGTTTCTTTCGTTTACGCCGCATTCGCCATCTATACTAATAATCCAGCCAATGTGAGTTAAGCTAATTTTTTCTTACCCAACATCACCTCTTCAACTTTACTTAGTCCGAGTCTACGTGACTCGGTCTTCTTACGACTGAACTAATTACCAAGAAATCAGTCATTTTGAACAATCCACTTCAAATATATTTATCTAGTACCCCATACAAGGATAGGACCTTCCCTTTAGACAATCACTTCTTTAGAGAGAGCTTTAGCTCTTAACGGCAGAATAAAACACTTGTACTAATTGAAAAAACTCAGACTTCTGGGTTTTGAAATTAGGACATCCGATATCATAGGTCTTGTGACTCAAGAGCTTCTCAATTAATAATCTAAGAATAAAATTTGATTAACAAAACCTCTCCCCAACCCAAAGCCACACTGTTCTTCTCTTAAAACTGTATGTACGGCCTCTTTAAGTTCCAATTGCAGCATTATAATAGGTAATTTGATTACTACAGAAATCAAATTAGTCCCCGAGAAATTACAATTCTCACTCTGATTACCTTCCTTATAGATTGGTCAACTTGAGTTTTATAAAATTGCTAGGAACTTCTTCTTTTCCATGAATCCTATTCAAAAACTCGTTTACAACATCAACAGCACCTGCGGTTTTATTATTTTAATCCATGTTTTGCCAACTCTAATTTTTCCTCAAAAAATAAATATTTTTTCACTTCGAAGAGTCACGAAGTTTTTTTTATTCATTTTTTTAGCATTTACAGTAGCTTTACAAGAGTTTATCACACTCTTAAAATGTCCTGCCTCTTTCTCTTTAACTTTGTACTTATCACTAATTGTAACCAAGCTTTTGTTTTCGATTTATTTCATTTTATTAAAAAAACATTATCAGTTAACTAGCCTTGACACTAAAGCATAGATTATTTGAGCAAAAAAACAAAAAAAAGAAGAATAAAACTGAAAAAGTAAGCGAACAAACAAAGAGAGAGATCACTCTTATTAAAAAGAAAAGATGAAAATAAAGATGGTAATATAAAAACTAAATGGAACAATCACTTTATAAACAAATCACAGATACAGAATCAACAGAGGAGCAAAACTCATAGAGGAACAAGGAGTGAAAAAGCATGAGAGCTTATCGGGAAAAAGTTTGTGACGGGCAGTGTGTGCAAGTCTTAGGCTAGCAAGCAAAACCAGAATTGCAATTTCAGTTAATCCATGGTTGCGTATAGATCAAAGGTACGATATCTTAGAGGAAGCCCTAAAAAGACTTTAACGTCCTTATGCTGTTTTTTTTTAATGTTTGTAGCAACTTTAATGATTTTAATGATGTAGCAACACACTGCAGCGCCCAGACTTTGATTCCAGAAGTGAGACTATGCAAAAGCGTCTCCATATTAAACCAAATAGGAAGAAGAAGAAGACAAACCAATACAAAATTTTACTAATGCGATCTACCTGTATCATCCAGACAGTCAGAAAAATTTCTTTATGCTTTACTTAGTTTTCATGTGCATTCATACCTCCTTTATTTAACATAACACCTACCTCAGTTAACATACTTTATATTTTGATGTTTTATCCACTTATCCAAGCATATACTTGGATGCTTTAACTTACAAAGATGAAACCCAAAATGGGTAAATATACCAAAATTATGGAAGTTACTTTAGTTTTTCTTCCCCATTTGTTTCCGTGTTCTCCTATTGCATTTCCTTAGCACAAAGTTCATCAAAATGATCCTTATAAATTAGGATAGAACGAAATCCTGCCGACCACACCCGCGGCAGTTTTATTTTCATATATAGAACTAATCACTTTAATTTTTGTCTTGTATACCATACAAGAATGATAACTTCGCTAAAGCTCTTCTATCAGCTGAGTCGTAAGCTTGCTCATGATCTAAAAAACCAAGAACTAAAGGTGTTTGATGACTCGGGCACTTCTCACTTACTAACCTAAGAGTCAAAATTTAGTGACACCTTCTCTAGCTAAGCTAGATCAGACTAATGTTTCTATAATTAACACACTCATTCTTATAACCTTTCTTATACAGGGTTTAATTCGGGCTTTCCAAGTATTGCTAGGTAGTTTCCCTTTTTCAAAAATCATATTCATAATCTCCAGAAATTTCTTTCTAACCTCATAGCGACCATACTTAAGATACTCACTAACCGCAGTATCAGCAGTTAGGGTCTTGTTATTTTTTAATCCTTTTAGTACTGTTAATAATTCTTCCTCCCAAAATAAATATCTATTCAAGTCCAAAATGACGCAAACGTTTTCATTTTCCTCAATTTCTATTTGTGCGGTTCTATTCTGGTTTAAAATATTATCAAAACGTTCAGCTTATCTCCCTTTAACTCTTTCCTTATTACTAAATTTGGCCCCTTTCCTATCTTTAACTGGGACAAGTCCAGATTAACAACTCCCTCTTAATTTATTAGAATATCAATATAATATTTTACTGTTATGCCGTATAACTGCATATCCCACATCCTCGGCAATTTTATCCATAGCCCCCATTTCACACCACGCTGGTTCATACTTAAGTGCTTTCTCCACTTTTCTTACATTTCTTTTGTTTTCTCTATTAAAAATAAAGATTTTTCACGAATGTTCCAAGCTGCGCTCTTAACGTTCTTCCCTAAGAGACCATCAGCAGCTTCACAAATGGTTTTCATCATTAGCCCTATTCCTTATCTATTTACACCATCCTTCCTGTCTCAGTAAATAAATTCTATTTCACCTAATTTCATTTTTCCTAACCCAGGGATATGAGTTTGGAACTGGAAGGTCCAGTTCGAAGTGTCTGAATTTGTGAGTAAAAATGTTGACACAATATTATATTTTAACCTCGTAACATTCCAAGCTGTAATTCTCATATTCTTAAATTCATTGAAATTATTTTGACCTCAGCAAAAGATTTGGTCCCAGAACCAAGTGCCGGACGGGGACCAACACGTATCTGGGAACTCCAGAAGTATCTGGAGGTGTCCCAGAAGTATCCCAGAAGTATCTGGGACCTCCACCTGAATGGAGGTTTAATGCAATCCTGGGCACATCTTGATCACTATATGGTTTTCAGCAAATGGCGATGTTTTTTTGTCAACAGTAATCTCAAGCCTACTACCTCCGACTCATTACATAATCATGTCTACAAGTATGATGTTACTACGGTGAGTCAGCCCATAGTACATAAATATAAGAGGCGGTCCATAGTAGATAAACATAAGAAAAAGATGTTAAGCCCAAAAACACCTGCCAAAAGAGACCAATTCCAGAATAACAGTAGAGGAGGGGGTGTTACTCGTGACATTACCACGTGGTTTATGGTTTTCTCAGTGAGAATGAAAAAACAGGAATTTTCTCACTTGCAAAACCAGGAATTTTGTCTGTTTTATGGTTTTTGTCAGTGAGAATGAAAAAACAGGAACTTTCTCACTTTCATGGATGTCAACAGCAATTTATGTATGTTTCATGGCTTTTGTCAGTGAGAATGGAAAAACAGTATTTTTCTCACTTTGCTGTCAGTCATTAATCAAATTGTTTCCGGGCAAAGTTTAGTAATGTCTGACAGGAACTGCTCCAGGAATAGATGCATGTCATTAATGTCTTTGCCTCGGAAACAACTCTTTTGGTCGAACTCCAAAGGATATTAATAACCAAACGCCATGAAAACAATTCTCCATGAAACATCTTAACGATGAATTGTTTTAGCGCGGGAATCAGGTTTTTTATTAATTTGAAATACATTAGCGCAGAGATGCCAAAAACAAAAGGAACACGCTGAATTTATGCTTAGGGATATTTTTGGCGAAACTGTTTTAGACAGGTTATGGAATTATTTCGGTGAAAGATTTTTGAAGAGATTTTGGAAGAGGATTTGATGGTGAAACTCTGTGGTCGTTATAATATACAAGTTTCATTTGAACAGTGTTGTGAGGTCCTCTAACTCAACCCCAAAGGGTTCCAATCCCCCTACCCCAACCCCGAAGGAAGCCCCCGGTCCTCAAAGGTCCCCCAAGCTCCCAAAGGGCCACCGGCGCCCCCAAAGGCCCACCCAGACCCCCAAAGGCCCTCCCCTGGTCCTCAAAGGGCCCCCGGACTCCCAAAGGGCCACCCGGACCCCAGAGGCCCTCACCCGGCCCCCAAAGGTCCACCGGGCTCCCAAAGGACCAATCGGCCCTCAAGTGCCCCCCCCCCAGACCCCCCCAGGCCCTCCCCAGCCCCCCAAAGGCCCTCCCCCGGTCCTCAAAGGTCCCCCGGGCCCGAAAAGCGCTGCCGGGCCAGGAAAGTGCCGCAGGATGCGCCGCAGGGGATGCGCCGCAGGAATGCGCCGCAGGGATGCGCCGCAGGGATGCACCGCAGGGATGCGCCGCAAAAAGTAAACTAAAAAGTAAAAATTTCGAAATGTTATCCCCCAAACGCCCTCCTCAGACCCCCAAAGACCCTCCCCTGGTCCCCAAAGGTCCCCCAAGCTCTAAAAGGACCAACCGGCTCCCCAAGGGTCCCCCAAACACCCTCAAAGGCACTCCCCGAGCCCCCGTCTTTAATTGATGTGTGTTGTCTGAAACCTATGATTTGGGATGTGTAGTTTGCTACTTCAGACTTTTCTGAGCTAAGGTTTCATAGTATTTCCTAGGTGAATGTTGTCTGAAACCAATAGTTTGGGATGAGTAGTTTGCTATTTCAGGCTTTTATGAGCTAGGTTTCTTAGCCTTTCGTTGGTGTGTGTTGACTGAAACTTATGATTTGGGAATATGTAGTTTGCTATTTCCGACTTTTCTGAGTTGGATTTCTTAGTCTTTCATAGGTGTGTGGTGTCTGAAACCTATGATTTGGAATGTGTAGTTTGCTATTTTCGACTTTTCTGAGCTGGATTTCCTAGCCTTTCATAGGTATGCGTTGTCAGAAAATTATGATTTGGAAGAGGTAGTTTGCTATTTCCGGCTTTTATGAGCTAAGGATTCCTAGTATTTCGTAGGTGAATGTTGTCTGAAACCAATAGTTTGGGATGAGTAGTTTACTATTTTTGACTTTTCTGAGCTAGGTTTCTTAGACTTTCGTTGGCGTGTGTTGACTGAAACCTATGATTTGGAATATGTAGTTTGCTATTTTTCACTTTTATGAGCTGGATTTCTTAGTCTTTCATAGGTGTGTGTTGTCTGAAACCTATGATTTGGGATGGGTGGATTGCTACTTTTGACTTTTCTGAGCTGGATTTCTTAGACTTTCATAGGTGTTTGTTGTCTGAAACCTATAGTTTGGGATGACTAGTTTGCTATTTTTGACTTTTCTGAGCTAGGTTTCTTAGCCGTTCATAGGTGAGTGTTGTCTGAAACCTATGATTTAGGATATGTAATTTGCTATTTCCGACTTTTCATAACCGGATTTCTTAGTCTTTCGTAGGTGTGTGGTGTCTGAAACCTATGATTTGGGATGTGTGGGTCGCTATTTTTTGACTTTTATGAGCTGGATTTCTTAGCCATTCGTAGGTGTGTGTTGACCGAAACCTATGATTTGGAATGGTTAATTTGCTATTTTTGACTTTTCTGAGCAAGATTTCTTATCCTATAATATACTTGTCCTTTCAGAAAATTATTATTTGTTAGGTTTAGTTTGCTTTTTGGACTTTTCGGAGCTATGATTCTTAGTCATTCATAGGTTTTTGTTGTCTGAAACTTCGAGTGTGGGATGAGTAGTTGGCTATTTCAGACTTTTCTGAGCTAAGGTTTCTTAGTATTTCATAG
Organism: Artemia sp. Qi Xiang Cuo; assembly: GCF_049724085.1. Taxonomy (NCBI): domain Eukaryota; kingdom Metazoa; phylum Arthropoda; class Branchiopoda; order Anostraca; family Artemiidae; genus Artemia; species Artemia sp. Qi Xiang Cuo. The sequence continues at coordinate 518,300 of NC_142812.1, forward strand.
GTGAATGCTGTCTGAAACTTATGATTCTGGATATGTAAATTACTATTTCGGGCTTTTCTGAGTTGGATTTCTTAGTCTTTCATAGGTTTATAGTGTCTGAAACCTATGATTTGGGATGTGTAGTTTGCTATTTTTGACTTTTCTGAGCTAGGTTTCGTAGCCTTTCATAGGTATGTGTTGTCAGAACATTATGATTTGGGATATGTAGTTTGCTATTTCAGAATTTTCTGAGCTAAGGTTTCCTAGTATTTCTTAGGTGAATGTTGTCTCAAACCAATAGTTGGGATGAGTAGTTTGCTATTTTTGACTTTTCTGAGCTAGGTTTCTTAGTTTTTCGTTGGTGTGTGTTGACTGAAACCTATGATTTGGGATATGTAGTTTGCTATTTTTGACTTTTCTGAGCTGGATTTCTTAGTCTTTCATAGGTGTGTGATGTCTGAAACCTATGATTTGGGATGGGTGGATTGCTACTTTTGACTTTTCTGAGCTGGATTTCTTAGCCTATCAAAGGTGTTTGTTGTCTGAAACCTATAGTTTTGGATGACTATTATGCTATTTTTGACATTTCTGAGCTAGGTTTCTTAGCCGTTCATAGGTGAGTGTTGTCTGAAACCTATGATTTGGAATATGTAATTTGCTATTTCCGACTTTTCATAACCGGATTTCTTAGTCTTTCGTAGGTGTGTGGTGTCTGAAACCTATGATTTGGGGGTGTGTGGGTTGCTATTTTTGACTTTTCTGAGCAGGATTTCTTAGCCATTCGAAGGTGTGTGTTGACTGAAACCTATGATTTGGGATGGTTAATTTGCTATTTTTGACTTTTCTGAGCTAGATTTCTTAGCCTTTCATAGGTGTGTCCTTTCAGAAAATTATGATTTGGGAGGTATAGTTTGCTTTTTGGACTTTTCAGAGCTAGGATTCTTAGTCACTCATAGGTGTTTGATGTCTGAAACTTCGGGTTTGGGATGAATAGTTGGCTATTTCAGACTTTTCAGAGCTAAGGTTTCCTAGCATTTCGTAGGTGAATGCTGTCTGAAACTTATGATTTGGGATATAGTATTTCGTAGGTGAATGCTGTCTAAAACTTATGATTTGGGATATTTAAATTACTATTTTGGGCTTTTCTGAGTTGGATTTCTTAGTCTTTCTTAGGTGTGTGACGTCTGAAACCTATGATTTGGGATGTGTAGTTTGCTATTTTCGACTTTTCTGAGCTAGGTTTCTTAGCCTTTCATAGGTATGTGTTGTCAGAAAATTATGATTTGTGATGTGTAGTTTGCTATTTCAGGCTTTTCTGAGCTAAGGTTTTCTAGTATTTCGTAGGCGAATGTTGTCTGAAACCAATAGTTTGGGGTGAGTAGTTTGCTATTTTTGACTTTTCTGAGCTAGGTTTCTTAGTCTTTCGTTGATGTGTGTTGACTGAAACCTATGATTTGGGATATGTAGTTTGCTATTTTTGACCTTTCTGAGCTGGATTTATTAGCCTTTCATAGGTGTGTGTTGACTGAAACCTATGATTGGGATGAGTGGTTTGCTATTTTTGTCTTTTCTGAGCTAGATTTCTTAGCCGTTCATAGGTGTGTGTTGTCTATCACACACAAAAAATTACACAAACACACGAAAAAATACGCACACACAAAAAATTTCACACTCGCACTAAAACATACACACACACACAAACACTTACACACACACACACACACACGAAAACATACACACACACACAAAAACTTAAACACACACACACCAAAACTTACACACACACAAAAACTAACACAAACACACACACACACAAAATCTTACACATTCAAACTAAATCTTACAATCAAATTAAAACTATCAAGAACACAACTACTTACACACACTCTCGAAAACTTAAACTAACACAAAAAAACATACACACACACACGAAAACTTACACACACACACGAAAACTTACACACACACACCAAAACATACACAAACACACACACAAACAAACACACAAACCAAAAAAAACACCCAAACACACAAAAACAAACACAAAAACACACACACAAACAAACATACACAAACAACAACACAAACACAAAAAAAAAAAAACAAACAAACACACACACAGACACACAAAAACTAAAAAACACAAACACACAAACACACACAAACTTACACACACACACACAAAAACTTACACCCACACACAAAAGCTAGACACACAAAAACTTACACACACACACAAAAACTTACACCCACACGCAAAAACTTACATGCACACAAAAACTTACATGCACACACAAACAAACACACACACACACACACAAAACTTACACACACGCACAAAAAATTACACACACACACACACACACACACACACACACACACACACACAAAAACATAATATAGAACACTATCTAATCAACTCACACAAAAACGTACACACACACACACACACACACACGAACAAATACACACACACACGTCAATACTTACCCACACAAAAGCTTAGACACACAAACAATTACACACACACACACACACAAAAACTTACACCCTCACGCAAAAACTTACACCCACACGCAAAAACTTACATCCACACACAAAATGACATTTAAACACAAAAATAAACAAATTCTATCTAATACAATAAATCACAATCAAATACACACACACACAAAAAATTACACACACACACGAAATATTACGCACACACACACACACACACACACACATCCGCAAAAAAATCATAAAAAAGAACAAGCAACAAATATTGCTATTTAACACATAATTGCACACCCTCAATTCAAACACCACAAAAAAAAATACACGAACACTCAAACTAATACACACACACACGCCCAATTCAAACCCATCATACAAAAACACACACACACACACAAAAACTTACACACACACACATGAAAACTACACACACACACACACGAAAACTTACACACACACGTCAGACACACACACACAAACTCACACACACACACACACACACACACACACACACACACACGCAAAACTCACACACACACGCACACACACACACGAAACACTACACACACACGCCAAAACTACACAAACACAAAAACACACACACACACACACACACACACACACAAAAAAAGACTTACACATGCACACGAAGACTTACGTGCACACAAAAACTTACATGCACACAAAGACTTACACACACAGACACACACAAAACTCACACACACACACACACACACGAAAACTAACACACACAGACAAAACTTACAGACACTAACAAAATTAAACACACACACAAACACACACATATACATAAAAACAAAAGAAACTAACACAACAAAAAAGAAAAAACTCACACACACACGCACAAAAAATTACAAACACACACACACACACACACACACACAAAAATCACAAACATAAAAACGAAAACTTACACACACAAGACAAAAAAAACACACACAAAAAATTAAAAACACAAACACACACACACACACAAAAACACACACACACACACACAAAAAAAACTTAAACAAAATCAAACACACAAACAAAAATTTACAAAAACACACAAAAACTAACACCCACACACAAAAGCTTAGACACACAAAAACTTACACACACACAAAAAAACTTACACCCACATTCAATAACTAACAAGCACTCTAAAACATACAGGCACACAAAATCTTACACACACACAAAAAATTACACACACGCACAAAAACTTAAACACACACACAAAAACTTACAAACACACAAAAACTTACACACAAACAAAAACACAAACAGACACACAATCACACAAACACAAACACACACATTCACACAAAAACTTACATGCACACAAAAACTTACACACACACACACGTCAAAACTAACACACACAAAATCTTAGACACACAAAAAAAAACACACACACACACACAAAAACTTACACCCACACGCAAAAACTTACATGCACACAAAAACTTACATGCACGCAAAAACTTACATACACAAAAACTTACACAAACGCACAAAAACTTACACACACACACAAAAACTGACACAGACACACACTAAAACTTACGCACACACACGAAAACTTACACACACACACTCCAAAACTTACACACACACACAAAAACTTACACGCTTACCATATCACAGTTACAGTGTCTTAATTTTTCTAATTTCATTTTGAATTTCTGTCGTGAGTTGCAAGAGTTGGAATATTTTAGTAGTGGCGTTTTATGCTTTACCTTCTTACAGTTAGCCTACATTGTCTTAATTTTTCAAATTTAATTTGGATTATCTGTCATGAAATGAAAGAGTTGGAAAATTGGGGTCTTCGTCCACCAGCCCAAATGGTGGAAATCTTGGAGCTCAGTATTGGGGTCACAGGCCACCAGCCTGAACGGTGGAAATTCACTAGCTCAGAAGTGGGGTCTTAGTCCACCAGCCGGAATGGTGGAAATCCACTAGCTCACTATTGGGGTCTCAGCCCACTCGTCTGAATGATGGAAATTCAGTGTTTATGTTAGGTTATTTTATATTATCATTAGCTATATGTTTAAGTAAACCTAAACTTTTCCGTCGCTTATGTTTAGGTTAGAATAGATTTTGTTAGGTTAGGTTAAGTTAGGCTAGGTTAGCACATGTACGCTTTACTTAGGTTAGCTTAGGTTTGGTGATAGACAGGCAAAAATTTAGGTCTATGATTATTTTAGGTTAGGTTAGATTACATTAGGGGAGGATTTTACTGCGATTCGGGTGAGGTTAGACCAGATTATGCTAGGTTAGTTTCATTTAGGTTAGGCTAGCCCATGTACACTTCATTTCGGTTAGCTTAGTTTTGGTGAGAGACAGGCAAAACATTAGGTGTATGATGAGGTTACGTTAGGTTGGATTAAATTAGGTTAGGTTAAGTTAGGTTAGGCTAGGTTAGCCTACGTTCGCGCGCGTACGTAGGCTATCCTAGCCTAACCTAACTTAACCTAACCTAATTTAATCCAACATAACCTAACCTACTCATACACATAACTTTATGCCTGTCTCTCACCAAACTTCAGCCAACCGAGATTAAGTTTGTATTGGGCTAGCCTAAAATAAATTAACCTAACCTAACATACCATGTTCTAAACACAAACTCAAAGCCGGACACACCTAACCGCATTTATTAAGACCGCACATCACAACATAATCCACCTAACTTTTTGCCTGTCTCTCACCAAACCTAAGCTAACCTAAGTAAAGCGTACATGGGCTAACCTAACCTAACTTAACCTAACCTAACTTAATCTAGTCTAACCTAACCATACTCGCCGGAAAAGGTTAGGTTAACTTATCATGAGCGCTCATGATAAGTTAACATAACATAACATAAACAGAGAATATCCACCATTCAGAATGGTGGACTGAGACCTCAATATTGAGCTAGTGGATTTCCAACATTCAGGCTGGTGGACTAAGACCCCAATTCTGAGCTAGTGAATTTCCACCGTTCAGGCTGGTGGACTGGGACCCCAATACTGAGCTAGTGGATTTCCACCATTCCGGGCTGGTGGACTAAGACCCCAATTTTCCAACTCTTTCATTTCATGACAGATAATCCAAATGAAATTTGAAAAATTAAGACAATGTAACTGTAAGAAGGTAAAGCACAACAAGTCACTACTAAAATATTCCAACTCTTGCATCTCACGACAGAAATTCAAAATGAAATTTTAAAAATTAAGACAATGTAACTGTGATATGGTAAGTGTATAAGTTTTTGTGTGTGTGTAAGTTTTGGCGTGTGTGTGTGTAAGTTTTAGTGTGTGTGTCAGTAAGTTTTCGTGTGTGTGTGTGTAAGTTTTGTGTGTGTGTATGTAAGTTTTTGTGCGTGTGTGTAAGTTTTGTGTGTATGTAAGTTTTTGCGTGCATGTAAGTTTTTGTGTGTATGTGTGCATGTGTGTGTAAGATTTTGTGTGTATGTGTGTGTAAGTTTTTGTGTGTTAAGTTTTTGTGTGTGTAAGTTTTGTGTGTGTGTGTGTGTGTAAGTTTGTGTGTGTGTGTGTAAGTGTGTGTGTGTATGTGTGTGTGTGTATGTGTGTGTGTGTATGTGTGTGTGTGTATGTGTGTTTGTGTGTGTGTGTATGTGTGTGTGTGTGTGTGTGTGTGTGTGTGTGTGTGTGTGTGTGTGTGTGTGTGTGTGTGTGTGTGTGTGTGTGTGTGTGTGTTTTGTGTGTGTGTGTAAGTTTTTGTGCGTGTGTGTAAGTTTTTGTGTGTGTGTAAGTTTTTGTGTGCATGTAAGTTTTTGTGTGCATGTAAGTTTTTGCGTGTGGGTTTAAGTTTTTATGTGTGTGTGTGTAAGTTTTTTAGATTCTAATATATTTTGTTAGTGGTTAAGTTTTTGTGTGTTTGTGTTAGTTTGTGTGTGTGTTTGTTTGGTGTGGTAAGTTTTTTTTTTTGTGTTTGTTTGGTTTTTTTTTTTCTTTTTTTGTGTTTTTTTTATAAGTTTTTGTGTGTGTAATTTTTTGCGTGTGTGTGTGTAAGTTTTCGTGGGTGTGTGTGTTTGTGTGTGTTTGTGGGTGTATGTGTGTGTTTGTGTGTGTGTTTGTTTGTGCGTGTATGTGTGTGAGTTTTTTTTGTGTTCATGTGTAAGTTTTTGTGTGTGTGTGTATTTGTCTTTGTGTCTGTGTGTTTTGTTATGTGAGTGATTTTGTGTGTTTCATTTGATGTGTGTATATGTGAGTTTGTGCGAGGGAGTGTTTTTGTGTGTGTGTGTGTGTATGTGTATATGTGTGTATGTTTGTATATGTGTGTATTTTTGTATGTTTATGTATATATGTATGTATGTATGTGTGTATGTGTGTGTGTGTGTGTGTGTGTGTGTGTGTGTGTGTGTGTGTGTGTGTGTGTGTGTGTGTGTGTGTGTGTGTGTCGTGTGTGTGTGTGTGTGTGTGTGTGTGTGTGTGTGTGTGTGTGTGTGTGTGTGTGTGTGTGTGTGTGTGTGTGTGTGTGTGTGTGTGTGTGTGTGTGTGTGTGTGTGTGTGTGTGTGTGTGTGTGTGTGTGTGTGTGTGTGTGTGTGTGTGTGTGTGTGTGTGTGTGTGTGTGTGTGTGTGTGTGTGTGTGTGTGTGTGTGTGTGTGTGTGTGTGTGTGTGTGTGTGTGTGTGTGTGTGTGTGTGTGTGTGTGTGTGTGTGTGTGTGTGTGTGTGTGTGTGTGTGTGTGTGTGTGTGTGTGTGTGTGTGTGTGTGTGTGTGTGTGTGTGTGTGTGTGTGTGTGTGTGTGTGTGTGTGTGTGTGTGTGTGTGTGTGTGTGTGTGTGTGTGTGTGTGTGTGTGTGTGTGTGTGTGTGTGTGTGTGTGTGTGTGTGTGTGTGTGTGTGTGTGTGTGTGTGTGTGTGTGTGTGTGTGTGTGTGTGTGTGTGTGTGTGTGTGTGTGTGTGTGTGTGTGTGTGTGTGTGTGTGTGTGTGTGTGTGTGTGTGTGTGTGTGTGTGTGTGTGTGTGTGTGTGTGTGTGTGTGTGTGTGTGTGTGTGTGTGTGTGTGTGTGTGTGTGTGTGTGTGTGTGTGTGTGTGTGTGTGTGTGTGTGTGTGTGTGTGTGTGTGTGTGTGTGTGTGTGTGTGTGTGTGTGTGTGTGTGTGTGTGTGTGTGTGTGTGTGTGTGTGTGTGTGTGTGTGTGTGTGTGTGTGTGTGTGTGTGTGTGTGTGTGTGTGTGTGTGTGTGTGTGTGTGTGTGTGTGTGTGTGTGTGTGTGTGTGTGTGTGTGTGTGTGTGTGTGTGTGTGTGTGTGTGTGTGTGTGTGTGTGTGTGTGTGTGTGTGTGTGTGTGTGTGTGTGTGTGTGTGTGTGTGTGTGTGTGTGTGTGTGTGTGTGTGTGTGTGTGTGTGTGTGTGTGTGTGTGTGTGTGTGTGTGTGTGTGTGTGTGTGTGTGTATGTTTGTGTGTTTGTTTGAGTTTGTGTGTGTGGGTGTGGGTGTGTGTGTGTGTGGGTGTGCGCGCGTGTTTGCGCGAGTGTTTGTGTGTGTGTGTGTGTGTGTGTGTGTGTGTGTGTGTGTGTGTGTTTGTGTGTTTGAGTTTGAGAGTGTTTATGTGTGTGTGTGTGTGTTTGTATTTGTGTGTTTTTCTGTGTTTTTGTATTTGTGTGTGTGTGTGATTGATTTTGTGTGTGTGTGTTTGAGTTAGTTAGAGTTTGTAAGTTTTTGTGTGTGTGTGTGTTTGTTGTGTGTTTGTGTAATTTTTTGTGTATTTGTAAGTGTTTGTTTGTGCAAGTTTTTGTGTGTGTGTAAGTTTTTGTGTGTGTGTGTGTGTGTGATTGTGTTTTTGTGTTTTTTTGTGTTTTTGTTTGTTTTTGTGTTTTTGTTTTTGAGTGTGTGTGTGTGTTTGTTTTTGTGTGTGTGTGTGTAAGTTTTTGTGTGTGTGTGTTTGTTTCGTGTGTGTGTGTAAGTTTTTGTGTGTGTGTATGTACGTGTGTACATGTGTGTGTGTATGTGCGTAAGAAATCTAGCTCAGAAAAGACAAAATAGCAAACCACTCATCCCAATCATAGGTTTCAGTCAACACACACCTATGAAAGGCTAATAAATGCAGCTCAGAAAAGTCAAAAATAGCAAACTACATATCCCAAATCATAGGTTTCAGTCAACACACATCAACGAAAGACTAAGAAACCTAGCTCAGAAAAGTCAAAAATAGCAAACTACTCACCCCAAACTATTGGTTTCAGACAACATTCGCCTACGAAATACTAGAAAACCTTAGCTCAGAAAAGCCTGAAATAGCACACTACACATCCCAAATCATAATTTTCTGACAACACATACCTATGAAAGGCTAAGAAACCTAGCTCAGAAAAGTCGAAAATAGCAAACTACACATCCCAAATCATAGGTTTCAGACATCACACACCTAAGAAAGACTAAGAAATCCAACTCAGAAAAGCCCGAAATAGTAATTTACATATCCCAAATCATAAGTTTTAGACAGCATTCACCTACGAAATACTATATCCCAAATCATAAGTTTCAGACAGCATTCACCTACGAAATGCTAGGAAACCTTAGCTCTGAAAAGTCTGAAATAGCCAACTATTCATCCCAAACCCGAAGTTTCAGACATCAAACACCTATGAGTAACTAGAATCCTATAGAATCCTAGCTCTGAAAAGTCCAAAAAGCAAACTATACCTCCCAAATCATAATTTTCTGAAAGGACACACCTATGAAAGGCTAAGAAATCTAGCTCAGAAAAGTCAAAAATAGCAAATTAACCATCCCAAATCATAGGTTTCAGTCAACACACACCTTCGAATGGCTAAGAAATCCTGCTCAGAAAAGTCAAAAATAGCAACCCACACATCCCCAAATCATAGGTTTCAGACACCACAAACCTATGAAAGACTAAGAAATCCGGTTATGAAAAGTCAGAAATAGCAAATTACATATCCCAAATCATAGGTTTCAGACAGCACTCACCTATGAACGGCTAAGAAACCTAGCTCAGAAAAGTCAAAAATAACAAAATACTCATGCCAAACTATAGATTTATGAAAACAAACACCTATGAAATGCTAAGAAATCCAGCTCAGAAAAGTCAAAAGTAGCAATACACCCATCCCAAATCAGATGTTTAATACAACACATACCAATCAAAGACTAAGAAATCTAGCTAAGAAAAGCCAAAAATAGCAAACTACATATCCCAAATCATAGGTTTCAGACAACACACACCTATGCACTGCTAAGAAACATAGCTCAGAAAAGTCAAAAATTGAAAACTACACATCCCGAACTTTTAGTTTCAGACAACATTCACCTACGAAATACTAAGAAACTTTAGCTCAGAAAAGCCTGAAATAGCACACTACACATCCCAAATCATAATGTTCTGACAACACATACCTATGAAAGGCTACGAAACCTAGCTCAGAAAAGTCGAAAATAGCAAACTACACATCCCAAATCATAGGTTTTAGACACTATACACCTAAGAAAGACTAAGAAATCCAAGTCAAAAAAGCCCGAAATAGTAATTTACATATCCCGAATCATAAGTTTCAGACAGAATTCACCTATGAAATACTAAGAAACCTTAGCTCGGAAAGGTCTGAAATAGCCAACTACTCATCCCAAACTCGAAGTTTCAGACAACAAAAACCTATGAGTGACTAAGAATCCTAGCTCTGAAAAGTCAAAAAAGCAAACTACACCTACCAAATCATAATTTTCTGAAAGGACAAACATATGATAGGCTAAGAAATCTAGATCAGAAAAGTCAAAAATAGAAAATTAACCATTCCAAATCATAGTTTTCGGTAAACACACACCTATGAATGGCTAAGAAATCCAGCTCATAAAAGTCAAAAAATAGCAACCCACACATCCCAAATCATAGGTTTCAGACACCACACACCTACGAAAGACTAAGAAATCTGGTTATGAAAAGTCAGAAATAGCAAATTACATATCCTAAATCATAGGTTTCAGACAACACTCACCTATGAACGGTTAAGAAACCTAGCTCAGAAAAGTCAAAAATAGCAAACTAGTCATCCCAAACTATAGGTTTCAGACAACAAACACCTATGAAAGGCTAATAAATCCAGCTCAGAAAAGTCAAAAGTAGCAATCCACCCACCCCAAATCATAGGTTTCAGACAACACACACCAATGAAAGACTAAAAAATCCAGCTCAGAAAAGTCAAAAATAGCAAACTACATATCCCAAATCATCGGTTTCAGTCAACACACACCAATGAAATTCTAAGAAATCTAGCTCATAAAAGACAAAAATAGCAAACCAATCATACCAAACTATTGGTTTCAGACAACATTCACCTACGAAATTCTATAAAACCTTAGCTCAGAAAAGCCTGAAATAGCAAACTATACATCCCAAATCATATTTTTCTGACAACGCATACCTATGAAAGGCTAAGAAATCCAGCTCAGAAAAGTCGAAAATAGCAAACTACACATCCCAAATCATAGGTTTCAGACACCACACACCTATGAAAGACTAAGAAATCCAACTCAGAAAAGTCGAAAATAGCAAACTACATATCCCAAATCATAAGTTTCACTCAACACACACCAACGACAGGCTAAGAAACCTAGCTCATAAAAGCCTGAAATAGCAAACTACTCATTCCAAAGTATTGGTTTCAGACAACATTCACCTAGGAAATACTATGAAACCTTAGCTCAGAAAAGCCTGAAGTAGCAAACTACACATCCCAAATCATAGGTTTCAGACAACTCACATCAATGAAAGACGGGTGCTCGGGGAGAGCCTTTGAGGGTGTTTGGGGGACCCTTGGGGGGCCGGTTGGTCCTTTGAGAGCTTGGGGGACCTTTGAGGACCAGGGGAGGGTCTTTGGGGGTCTGAGGAGGGCGTTTGGGGGATAACATTTCAAAATTTTTACTTTTTAGTTTACTTTTTTTGCAGCGCATCCCTGCGGCGCATCCCTGCGGCGCATCCCTGTGGCGCATTCCTGCGGCGCATCCCTGCGGCGCATCCTTGCGGCGCATCCCTGCGGCACATCCTGCGGCACTTTCCTGGCCCGGCAGCGCTTCTCGGGCCTGGGGGACCTTTGAGGACCGGGGGAGGGCCTTTGGGGGGTCGGGGAGGGCCTGGGGGGGCCGGGGGGGCACTTGAGGGCCGATGGGTCCTTTGGGAGCCCGGTGGACCTTTGGGGATCGGGTGATGGCCTCTGGGATCCGGGGGACCCTTTGGGAGTCCGGGGGCCCTTTGAGGACCAGGGGAGGGCCTTTGGGGGTCAGGGAGGGCCTTTGGGGGCGCCGGTGGCCCTTTGGGCGCTTGGGGGACCTTTGAGGACCGGGGGCTTCCTTCGGGGTGGGGGGCGGGGGATTGGAACCCTTTGGGGTTGAGTTAGAGGACCTCACAACACTGTTCAAATGAAACTTGTATATTATAACGACCACAGAGTTTCACCATCAAATCCTCTTCCAAAATCTCTTCAAAAATGTTTCACCTATATAATTCCATAGTCTGTCTTAAACAGTTTCGTCAAAAAAATCCCTAAGCGTAAATTCAGCGTGTTCCTTTGTTATTGACATCTCTGCGCTCACGTATTTCAAATTAATAAGAAACCTGATTCCCGCGCTAAAACAATTCATCGTTAAGATGTTTCATGGAGAATGGTTTTCATGGCGTTTGGTTATTAATATCCTTTGGAGTTCGATCAAAAGAGTTGTTTCCGAGGCAAAGACATTAATGACTTGGATCTATTCCTGGAGCAGTACCTGTCAGACATTACTAAGCTTTGCCCGGAAACAATTTGATTAATGACTGACAGCAAAGTGAGAAAAATACTGTTTTTCCATTCTCACTGACAAAAACCATGAAACATACATAAATTGCTGTTGACATCAATGAAAGTGAGAAAGTTCCTGTTTTTTCATTCTCACTGACAAAAACCATAAAACAGACAAAATTCCTGGTTTTTCAAGTGAGAAAATTCCTGTTTTTTCATTCTCACTGAGAAAACCATAAACCACGTGGTAATGTCACGAGTAACACCCCCTCCTCTACTAATAACTAGCCATTAATGAAAAACTCAGTCGAGGCTCAAGCTACAAAGGCCCATTATCAGCAACAGCAGACATACATTTCTCTGACTCCTTAAAACCCTGTCCTTCTAATAAACTTGATTTCTATGTGCTGTGGATTGTTTTTGTGCTTGATGTTTTCTTCGTAGTATATCAAGCATAGATGTCGGTGTCCATATCATAGATCTTACTATTTCCCAATAAAACTCGCATTAATATGTTATCAAGTCACAAATAAAAATGCGAAACACAGTTGAGAAGCAGATCCGTTGTGAGGATTTTAGTTATTTGATATTTTAATTATTTAATAGGAAGCAGTTTTAAATTATTATTCATTCAACACCTGATGGGTTTATCCGTTAACTGATTATTGATTCCTCAGTTAAATTGGTAAATCTGCAGCTAACATTTTGTTTGGTCAGAGAGATTCTTGTGCTAAAACCATATGGGTAACTTATTTAAGACTCGGAATCTTTTTTTTTTTGTTTTTTTTTTTTGTTTTTTTTTTCGGGAATCAGAAATTAATTACTCTAATTTTACCAATTGTACTAACGAAATTAATTGTTCTTATTATCATGCTCGAAAAATGCGAACTGTCGCATTTTTATGCGACACTTTGCATTTGGCGTTAACAGTTTACATAACGCAATGGCGTTAACAGTTTTTTTGTCGAAATTAGCGCCAGTCTCCACATCCATATGTAACCGATACTCTTAGCTAAACATCAACATTTTCACCCTAAAACAACTCAAGGGCCAAAAACTCAAACCCCTTTCAGATCTCTTCAATAAAGTTTTCAAAAACAAAGGTGAGACATTACCTTAATGTTGGCAACAAAACATTCAAAATTAGCATCAAATTTTCTCGAAATACGGGTTTAAAAGTGAATTGAAATTTGGCTGTCTTTAGAACCAGTCTCCATTGTTGTTCACATTGCCTAAAAGACGTTAAATAGTTATTATCACGATGAAATACAGATCAATATTTATGAGTTTTAATACGAATAACGCTCTATTAAAAACTGACCTCGGTCATTTTCTTATTTCTAGTTTCTTGGTTGTGTGTGCTTTACGAATAACAATTAGAAGAGTACAGGATGCCTTCACATTACATTTTTAAATTCTAACTAATTAGTTACCTAATTAAGCGAGAGCAAATGGGGATCTCTCTAATTGGTTCTCTGTATTGAGTTCCTCTCTAATTAAAAGAAGAACAAAAGAGGTCACTGCAGCGCACTGCAGGATCTAGTAAATTTCCCGAAATCTAGTAAAAACTAGTAAAAAGTCATGATTTATAGTAAACAAAACTTTTTTTATTTTCCATGAATTCAGGGGAAAAAATTATCGTAAATAGATGACAATTTACAATTTTTGCTTGTCTGTTTTACAATTTACAATTTTGCTTGTCCGTCTCTTAAAGAGACAAACAAGCAGTCACCTATTTTCATAAACAACAGACACTTCACTTCCGGCGTCTAAAGGTCGACAAAATCATCTTTCTGTGTATCAAATCTTACCAACTAAAAATGAAGATGTAATGACACTTGGATTTGTGAAGATTGGGAATCTATTGGAATCAAAACAAAAGCCAGTAGCCCGTATAGCCACCCAAAACAAAAACCATCCAAGGTGATTTGGTGAATTTCCTCAGTCGGAAAATTTTTACTGAGGAAAAAAGAGCTGCTGAGAAAAATTAAAAGTAAGTAGAAATATAACATTATATATATATATATATATATATATATATATATATATATATATATATATATATATATATATATATATATATATATATATATATATACGAGTTAAGAAACAGTTATCACTCCATAATATGCTAAAAAATTGTAGTTACCAAACTTTGAAAGCAGTGAAAGTTATCTTTTTTCATAATTGCATAAAATGATTCATTTTACTTGTAGATAGAAAGTTTATCATCCTTTCATCCTAGGGTTCAACTTTTGTTCTTTCGAAACTTAAACCGAACAAAAGTTATTCCGTATATTAAAGGGGCGGTCCACGCCCCACCACCGCGCTCTTAACGATATTTTTTTACTTAATGATGACTCTATTTTTTTAAAAAATAAAAAAATTTAGTTTCAAGAGCAGGGCGTTAAGGAGGGGACAGCCCCTTTCATATACTGACTAATTTTTGTTCGTTTTAAGTTTTAATGTCACTCCTTACTTTCAGTTAAAAAAACTTGTTTTTTTCATTTAATTTCTGAACGTTTTTGAATTAATGCAGCTTTGATTTTGGCTCACCGTACATGAATAATTAAAACGAAATTTGCGTTTTAATTTTACTTTTTTGGCTAAATGGCTTTCTCGAAATTTTGTTCTGACGTAACTTACGAATTAACTTACATAACGAACTTCTATATTCGTATGTTTTATCACGTATATTAGGGAGTTTGCCCCCCTAGTCAAAACTTTAGCGAAAAGGGCGAGGTATTGACTACCGGGCGAACCCCCTCATATACGTAATAATTTCTGTTTGTTTTAAGTGTTAATGTTGCTCCTTACTTTCAGTTGAAAAAATTAGTTTTTTTAATTAATTTCTGATCGTTTTTTAAATAATGCTGGGAAATCCGGCGCCCCCTTCATAGAAATGTCCCTTCCCCCAAAGAAACATCCTCCACGGAAGGATCCTCCTCCGTAACCCTCTCCTCCGACACCCTCACCCAACAGAAAAAAATCCCTCCTGAAACGTCTTTATACTTCCCATTAACCAACACTATATGTAAACAATGGGCAAAGTTCATAACTTCCAGCCCTTCCCCCGGGAACTGTGGGGGATCTAGTCATCCTCATAGACATATTTATTACATTTTCGACTATGCTGAACAAAATGACTTTCTCAAAATTTTTATTGGGTGACTTTGGGAAAAAACGAGCGTGGGAGGAGGCCAAGTTGCCCTCCAATTTTTTTGGTCACTTAAAAAGGGCATTAGCACTTTTAATTTCCGTTCAAATGAGCCCTCTTACGATATTCTAGGACTACTGGATCGATACGATCACCCCTGGGAAAAAAAAACAAAAAACAAACAAATAAACACGCATCCGTGATCCTTCTTCTGACAAAAAATACAAAATTCCACATTTTTGCAGGTAGAAGCTTGAAACTTCCGCAATAGGGTTTTCTGATACTCTGAATCCGATGGTGTGAATTTTAAATTTGTATGACCTTTTGGGGGTGTTTCCCCCTTTTTTCGAAAATAAGGCAAATTTTCTCAGGCGCGTAACTTGATGCGTAACACTAAATTTAATAAAACCTACAAATATTTAAAATCAGCATAAAAATCTGATTTTTTTTATATCTCTATAGGTATCAAAATTCAAGTTTTTAGAGTTTCGGTTACTATTGAGCTGGGTCGCTCCTTACTTACAGTTCGTTACAACGAACTGTTTGACTAACGTAAATAGTAATATTTGTGGGTAAGGGCACTTGCGGGTGGGGAACCCTTAACTGATTCAAGGCCTAAAGCTATGATTTAGTTTTGATACATTAATAAAGATTTATTGTTTTCAGATATTAAATAATCTTCCCATTGTTTATATTTGAGTCTCTTAACTAAAATGGCTGGTGACCACAATGTTAGGTGAATGCCGTGAACTTGAGTGCTTCTTCTCTTCTGAATGAGATACCATATGGTTTCAGTCTTCACAGGGGTGGATTCAGGATTTTTTTTTGGGGGGGGGGGCGCAAAATAGGTTGATCCGAAAAAAAAATCCAGGGGGGGGGGCAAAATAGGTTGATCCGATAAACTTGCGTTATGAGCAAGTTTAATTAACGCAAACTTGAGTTAATTGAGTAAATTACACTACTTTAGACTACGCTAAGGGGGGGGCACCCCTTGGATCCGCCACTGAGTCTGCATTTGATTACTCAGATTCTGCAAAAGGGAAGGTGTCCTATGTCAGGCGAATTGCAGACTCATGTAAGTATTGGTCTGTACCTGTATCAGTGATTAAATAAATAAAAAGAGGTTTTTTCAACCGAAAGTAAAGAACAACATATAAATTTAAAGCGAACACAAATTATTTCGTATATAAAGGGGGTTGTCCTCTCATCAAAACCTTGCTCTTTATGCTAAAAAGCATCTTATTTTTGTAATTAACCGGCCCTTGTGTTGTGTTTCAGGAGTCCTTCTTAAAAAATTGAGACAAAATTCAAACTTTATCGTACAGAGCTTGGTTTTAAGGAGGTGGTAACCCCCTTTTATATAGGTAATAATTTCTGTTTTTTAAGTTTTGATGTTGCTACTTACTTTCAGTTGAAAAAACTTATTTTTTTAAATTTAATTTCTGATCGTTTTTAAATAATGCCAGGAAAACTGGCCTCACCTCCACGGAGAAACCCGCTCCCCTTGGAAATATTCTCTAGGCAATTCGATCCCGGTGAAAATTTACCCCGGACAATTACTGTTAACCCCTCCGCGCGTAAAATTGAGAGGGCAAAGAGAAAGCAAAACATAAAAAAAACTTTGTATAAGAATCCTGGCAAATTCTCCCAGTGCATAATTTCCCCTTGTGCACAATTTCCTCTGAAAAGTTCACTCCCTGGAAACTTCACTCCCTATTTGAAATTTCTCCTTGGGAAACCTACCATCAGAAAATTTGTCCCCCCCCCCACCGGAAAATGTATGCATACAGTTAAAAAACAAAGACTAGGTACAAACAATGGGCAAATTTATAAACAAAAGACCTTTTTCCGGGGGTGGGGAGGGGAGGTCTGTGTTATACGCGAAGGCATTTTTTTTGGGCCTTTCAACTTTAATGAACAAAATGCACACCTCAAAATTTCTATCGGGCGATTTTGGGGAAAAAGGGAGTGGTAGGGGGCTCAGCTACCCTCCAATCTTTTTGGTCACTTAAAAAGAGCAATAGAACTTTTACTTTTAATTCGAATGAGTTCTGTTTCGATGTTTTAGAATCACTGGGTCGACACGATCATTCCTGGGGAAAAAAACAAACAAACACACATCTGTGATCTTTCTTCTGGCAAAAAATACAAAACTTCTTTTTTTTATTGTAGATCATGAAGATCAAACCGCGTGAAATTAAACCGTAAAGTAGTTCACTGTTTGCTAATGCGAGAAGGACCAGGAGAGTAAATGAAAATGAAAAATCTGACGAATCCAACATATCTGATAGTCATAAAAATGAAAGAGAAATAGAAGCCCAGAGATCAGATTGCGAATTAGACACTGAAAGCATTATGGATGATAGATCCGACACTGGTACAGTTCAGGTATCATGCAATATTGCAAACTCCAGGAATGAACAACTAGGTGATCTTATTTCTCATCTTAGTTCGGGAGATGAAAATTTTGCAGGTATTGAGAATGTGGGTAAAAGGTCAGTAAAACGCCTAAAAAAACTGCTGTACCAACAGAAGTTTAGTGACGAATGGTTACAAGATAGAGAACTGAAAACATTCATTACCCGGTGCCCTCTTGATTTGAAGTCGGCGTACTGCAAATATTGAAAAAAACGCCCGAAAGGGAGCGTGTCTGTTATTAAGAAACATGATACATGCCAAAGTCACGTGAAAAGTATGAACGCTACCAAAGAAGAAGTTCATCTAGATCTCTTCACTTCTGCAATTTCTGCAAAACAACCGCACGCAAACAAAGTTACAAATGCAGAACTACGTTTAGCCACCTACTTCGCTGTCGAAGACCTTCCTATTTTGAAAATGAACTCCCTGGAAAAGCTAGTTAAACCTACTTTCAGTGACTCGGAAATTGCGTCTTGTATCAAGATCAAGAGAACCAAAGAAACTACCATCATCTCCAATGTAACTTCTTCATATGAAACAAACCTTATATCGAAGGAGCTGAATAATGAATTTTTTTCTCTGATTGCCGACGAGTCGACAGATCGCTCAACAAAAAAGAGCCTAGTATTTATAGCAAAGTATGTAAATGAAAACAAGGAAGTAAAGGAAGAATTTCTGGGGTTGCTGGAGGTGGATGATGCAAGTGGGGAGGGCCAGAGGAAACTCATCACTGATTATTTGGTCGCCATTAATGTACCAATTTCCAACTTAATTGGCATAGGACTTGACAATGCTTCTGTAAACATGGGCAAAGACAAGGTTTGACCACCCTTTTAGCGCAAGAGGTACCTGGATTGTTTATACTTGGTTGTACTTGCCACAGCATTGCACTATGTGCTTCCACGGCTGCGAAACAAATCCCCAATGAAGTGGAGAGCTTTTTGCGGGATTTAATTGTATTTGTCATGAATAGCCCTAAGAGAATGGATGAACTAGCAGAATATCAGGAATTTGCTGATCTTCCGAATCATCGACTGTTCACTATATGTGGTTTTCGCTGACTCTCTCTTCACTCTTCTGTAGCGTGCGTGCTTGAACCGTGGACAGCATTGCTACTTTTTTTTTCGTAGCATGCCTTAGATGGGGCCGCCAGTGAGACATCCTCTGTCGCCAAAGCAAAGGCTATCTGTGAAGCAATTTTGATCCCAGTGTTGAAGGCATACTTGCACTTCCTGTATTATATGCTGCTAAAAATAAACAAATTCAATGTGGAATTCCAAAGCACAGTAACACGCAATCATCTTCTTTTAGTCACAGCCCGTGAGCTCTACGAGATAGTGCTTAGAGGGTTTGTCAAAACGGCAGCAGTCAACTCTCAGGACGTTTTCAGAACCGTCCTAGTCCCTGAGAACTACTTACCTGATGATATGCTTGCCTTTGGTGCAAATGTAGAAGCACATTTCGCTGTGTTGCCTCTCGAACAAAAGAAACTCGATGCTTTTAGAAAGACAGTGAAACTGTATTACATAGAACTAGCTGACCAGATACGTAAGCGAATTAGCTATCGGGATGAAACACTGTCTTATTTGAGAGCTCTTGATCCTCATGAAGCAATCTTTCCCCAGAGACAAATATTATCCGTTGTGCCTCTGATGGTACGATTTGAAAAGGTAGCTTTCAGAACCTGCAAGACTAAGGGAGAGACAATGAAAATGAGAGAGGCATTACACTCTGAATGGGAAGAGCTCCCGTCACGGAGGAAAACGATTCTCCGTCACGTTTTACAGTTGGACCTCGAAAATCCGTGCAAATTTGGGAAAGCTTTGTCCCTTTTTAAAGACGCTGCAGGAAATGAACTGTTTCCATACTTGCCAAAGATCTTTCTGACTCTCTGGAGCTTGCCCCATTCAAGTGCTGCAGCAGAGACAGTTCTCGATATTGTCCGTCATAAAAACCAAAAATCGGAATAAGCTAAATCGGCTGTTTCGGCCCTTATGAAAACAAGGCAACTTGTCCTCAGGTCGTCAAGTGGAGTCCATGACTGGGTGATCCCCAACGATTTGACTCAGGATACCAAGAAATGGAAACAGGTGGATCCCTTGAGTCAGAATTCAACTCTAGTCGATGCTTTAAATTAAGATGAGGACGAGGACGAGTAAAGCCTTTTAAGTGCTACTTTTTTAATTATGACTACATGTTTTTCTTTTTAATATTAAATTTGTATGATTTACCTGACCTGAAGACTATTGACAAAATGGTATTTTTTAAACTAATTATTGTATGTTATATAAGTTTTCTTTTTCTTGGCAGCCCTAGTCCAACTTGAGGTGTGCTTTTTAATTTACATAATTGTACAACTAAACCGGTAGCCGATTATGTCGTTTCCGTTTTGAAATGACAGATAAAAATAGCTTTTGATTCCCTAGAATACGAACGAGAAATATTCAAGAAAAAATTAGTTAAAAAAAAATCATAAGTTAATTGCTTTAAAATCTGCCAGATATTTTTGGAAGCAGCTTATCCCGAATTTAAAGACCAGCCCAATTAGCGTTTTAAAACTGGCAAATTTCCTCCTAAAAATGGAAAATTGAAGGGTTTAGATTTCAACCCAAAAAACGGAAACTTGGGGACAAATTTCAAAAGCCATCACTTTGAAACACACCTCAGATTCTTAGCATTTCATCGCCTGAATTGCTTCGTGATGAGCTATAGCTGTTTGTCTTCGTTGATTGTTTTTTACTATTTCAATATATCTGAATTTTATGACCTGAAGAACATTGATAAATTTAAAGCCGGACTTCACCAGCAGAATTTCCAGAATCTTAGATTCCAGACTATTGTCTGACGTCTTGCATACACCGCATCTGGAATATGAAGCCTATCCAGCAGTACATCTAAATAATCCAAAAAAAGGATTTTTGAATTAGTAGGTTTCAAGAATTATCAATCATACTATAAAAACGAAAGAAAAGAGGAAAAGAGAAAAAAAAGAAGAAGAAAGGAAAAAAGATTGTGAAAATCATGTTGATTAACCTTCTATAGTACAAATCAATGCTTGAGAGTGCGCGCAAAAATTTTTTCGGAGCATTTAGTTAAGACAGATGTGATCTAGTAAATTTTTCCTCTCCCAGTTAGTAAATTCTTCCTGGGTGACAGCCATGTCTCTGTGTTTGTCGTCTCTATGTCCGTGTTGTGTCTGTGTGTGTGTCGTCTCTGGTTTATGTTAGGTTTGGTTAGGGGGGTTGGTTGCCCTCCAATTAGTGTCGACTATTAAAAGGGTACTAACCCTTTTAATTTCAAATCAAATGAGCCCTTTTTCAAGTTTTTACGATAAAGATTTCAATAAAAATCGCATATGCCCCCAGGGCATAACTTATAATCCTTGCCCTGAGGGTTGTGAGGGAGTATCCTCCTCAAAAATATGTTTTCTATCTGGAAATAAACTACGCTGAACAAAATGGCTATCTCAAAATTTTTATTGGATGTGTTTGGGGGAATGATG
>NC_142812.1:726048-784474 GCF_049724085.1 Artemia sp. Qi Xiang Cuo
GAAGCCACTATAATCAGAAATGTTTCCCCTGAACGAAATGCTGGGAATTTTTGTATTTTCCCCCTGAACAGATAGGTTTTTTGTGTTTTATTGTCATTTATTTATTTTTTGAGGAGTGATTGTATTTATCTAGTTGTCGCATTGAAAAAGATTTTATTTTTTACCGTTATAAAGTATAAGGGAGTCTAATATTGGTTTTTCCTATTCAAAATTAATTTAAAAATGTGGAATTAAAAATTTTTATTCGTTTTTTTTAATATTATTTTTAATGTTTTAATTTTAGCAAACTACTTCGATCATACGTTAATTTTTATAAACAATTGAGTCTAAAGGCATTAAATACTTTGGTGTTTGATAACCAAGTTCAAAACTGTCGATATTGTTAGAAAACATCCGTCCAATGCTTCGGCATTCCTCAGCAGAACTGAAAGTTGGGAGTTTATACCTTAGTTTCTGTAGGTAGGCTATTGTTTTGTGTAATTTTTTTTAATCAATTATTTTTTTCCATTTTACATACTTTTACTTTAATTGACATACTTTTTTCATTGCCTTTAGAAATTTTTTTCTTTCTAAGCTTCATTAAATAATTTTTTTGTCAACTGAAAGCAAGGATCAACATCAAAACTTAAAACGAACAGAAATTATTACGTATATGAGGGGGGGGGGGGCCTCCCTCCTCAATACCTTACTCATCATGCTACAGTTTTTAAGCACTTCGAAAAAGTTTTTACTTATCTTTCTAATTACACGACCCTTGTGTCCCAGTAGTTGTTTTTAAAGAATTGGAACAAAATTTGAACTTTCGCGTAAAGAGCAAGGTATTGAGGAGGGGGAACCCCCCTCATATACGTAATAATTTCTGTTCGTTCTAAGTTTTAACACCACCCCTTGCTTTCAGTTGAAAAAACTTGCTTTTTTTATTTAATACCTGATTGTTTTTTTAATAATGCCAGGATACTTGGCTCCACCTCCATGGGAAAATCCCCCTCCGCACAGAAATATCCTCTGGAAAATTCAATCCTTGCAAACATTTAGCCCGGATTATTGTCCTTAACATCTCCACTCCTAAAATTTAATTAGTAAAGAAAAAGTAAGACATGAACAACTTTCGTATAGAAATTCTGGCAAATTCACCAAGCGTAAAATTTCCCTTGAAAATTTCACCTCCTAGAAACTTTACTTTCTATTTAAAAATATTCCAGGGCAAAGTCCTCCCAGCATGAAAGTCTTCCTTTCCTCCCCATCCCTAAATTTAGGTTAATTGTCAATTAATTATAATATTTTATATATTGATAAAAAATACAAGCTTTATTTATGAAAATGAACAACAACAACAACGGATGCAGATAATATATTTAGTAAAACTATTTAGGCTATAATTGTACACATTAGGGGGGGGGCAAAGAATACAAAATATTAAAGAAGTACCCTACACCTCGGGACCTTCCCCCCTCCCCAAAACCCCCAAAACCAGATATTTAAAATATCAAACTAAAATAAAAACACACTTTTCACTTTAGAACACAATATCGGGATCTTGAATTTAAACAGTCTGTAGTGTGGTTTTTTGTGACTGGTTTTCATCGCGGTATATAAAAGAGTACGTTTAATACATAAGTCACGTATATTCCCAATAACAACTAAAAAAGTATGTTAATTTCATAACTTAAAAAAATTTCCCCAAGGGCTGTAGGGGACCATTTCATCTATCAAGACATAGTTATTGGGCCTTTCAACTATGCTGAAGAAAAAAGCTATCTTAAAATTTCGATCAGACGATTTTGGGGAAACAGTAGTGTGAGAGGGGCCTAGTTGCCCTCCAATTATTTTGGCTACTTAAAGAGGGTACTATAGCCTTTTATTTACATTAGAATAAACCCTCTCTCGACGGTCAAGGCCCACTGGGTCAATACAATCACCCCTAGGGAAAAAAACATATCAACACGTATCCGTGATATGTCTTCTGGTAAAAATTACAAAATTCCACATGTTTGCAGATATGAGCTTGAAACCTCTACAAAAGAGTTCTTTGATACGCTGAATCTGATGGTGTAATGTTCATTAAAATTATATGACTTTCTTTTACTTCGAGGGGGTCTTTCCCCCTTTTTTAGAGAATCAGGCAAATTTTCTCAGACTCGTAACTTTTGATGGGTAAAACTAAACTTAATGAAACTTCTATATTTGGAATCAGCATAAGCCAATTCTTTTGATATATCAATTGGTATCAAAATTCCGTTTTTTAGAGTATCGGTTACTATTGAGCCGGCTCGTTCCGTACTTACAGATCATTACCACGAACTGTTTGATTGCCCATCCAAATAGAGATCATTGAAATATGAAATATTTTGTTTTCTTTTCGCTATTGTTTTTTTTTTTTTTTTTTTAATGTCTGCATATATAAGGCATTTAAGTTCGAGGGGGAGAACTGTCCTGTTGTAAAACAGGTAAATTTTAAATGACTGTTATAAAATCAAAATATGGTATCTGTGCAGGCAGGATGATTTTTGAGTATCTCTACTCCTTCTGTAAACTATTCTAAGGTGTAGGAAAATACATAAAGACAAGTCTACATCTGTTATAATCTACGGAAGCGATCTTTCTGTAATTTTGGTTTGAGTTTGATTTTCTTTTAAGATTAAATGCATAATAATTAAATATATTATAAATTAAACAAATTGATCCCTTTAACAGGAATCCTTGTGGTTTAAAATTTACTGTATTTTGTTTCAATTTGCATGCAATTTAGTTGCTCTTTTAATTTGAGAGTTTTTTCTTAAAAGTATTTAAAAATATACTTATTCCACCGTAAAAAAATTCCACCGTAAAATTTATATATTTAGAATCAGCATTATAAACCCATTCTTTTGATACATTAAATTCCGTTTTTAAAAGTTTCGATTACTATTGAGCCGCATCGCTTGTTTTTTATTGTTTTTTTATTACGTATATGTTATTGCGTATACGAGGGGGGTGTCCCCTTAGTCAATACCACGCTCTTTACGTGGAAAATTAAAAAAAATTTTAATTAAAAAACACCTGAATCACATAGACCGTTTAATTAGAATAGATAGCTCTTTAGAAAGTATTAAAAAAACTGTAGCGTAAAGAGCGAGGTATTGACTTGGGGGAGAACCCCCTCATATACGTTATAATTTCTGTTCGTTTTAAGTTCTAATGTTGCTTCTTATTTTCAGTTGAAAAAAAACCTGTTTTTTTTTAATTTAATTTCTGATCGTTTTTTAAATAATGCTTGGAAATCCGGCGCCCCCTTCATAGAAATGTCCCTTACCCCAAAGAAACATCCTCCACGGAAAGATTCTCCCGAGTAACCCCCTCCTACAGCCCCACCCTCCAGAAAAAAATTCTTCCTGAAAATGTCTGTATATTTCCCAATAATCAATAAATAATGCTGGCAAGTCCGGCACCCCCTTCTTCGCAACTTCCCTTCCCCCATGAAAACTTCCTTCATGGACAAATCCTCCAACATAACCCCCTACCCACCCACCCCCCCACTACCAGAAAAAAACCCTCCTGAAAACTTCTGTATACTTCCCAATAACCAATACTATATGTTAACATTGGGTAAAGTTCATAGCTTTTAGCCCTCCCCCCGGGGACTTCGGGGGATTAAGTCATCCTAAAAGACATAGTTATCATATTTTCAACCATGCTGAACAAAATGGCTATCTCAAAATTTTGATCGGGTGACTTTGGGAAAAAAATGAGCGTGGGAGAGGCCTAGTTGCCCTCCATTTTTTGTCACTTAAAAAGGGCCCTATAACTTTTAATTTTCGCTCGAATGGGCCCTCCCGCGATATTCTAGGACCACTGAGTCGCTACGATTACCCCTGGGGAAAACAAAAACAAATAAACACGCACTCGTCATATTTCTTCGGGCAAAAAATGCAAAATTCCACATTTTTGTAGATAGGAACTTGAAACCTCTACAGTAACGTTATCTGATACGCTGAACATGATGGTTTGATTTTCATTAAGGTTCTATAAATTTTAGGGGGTCTTTCCTTCTTTTTTTGAAAATCAGCCAAATTCTCTCAGGCGCGTAACTTTTAATGGGTAGCACTAAACTTGATGAAAGTTATATATTTGAAATCAGCATTGAAATCTGATTCTGTTGATGTATCTATTGGTATCAAAAACCCGTTTTCTAGAGTTTCGGTTACCATTGAGCCGGGTCGCTCCTTACTTACAGTTCGTTACCACGAACTGTTTGAAACGGACAGTCAAAGAAAAAGAGTGATTATTGATGCGTCTATTCGTCTAGTTTCCCGAGGGCAGGTAACAGAACCGGAACCGGAACCATGTTGTCACAAAAAGTATAAATCAGACAGGCTATAGACAAATAATTCATTTTTAACCAAAAATTCAACTAATTAAGAAGTGACTTGTTGTATTATGAGGAACGCGTTGTTCCTGCTACAGGTAACAAATTTGTTTGAAGGTAAGGGATGCAAAACTGATGAAATACCGAAAACATTTAGGGTACTTGTTAAATATCCCAAAAAAGGAAGTTAGGTTTAATCCGAATGAAATACACAAAAATATGATGAAAATACAATACATTAATAACAAAATGGAAACAACAAAACAAAATTACGGAAATCAGGCCGCCTAGAACACAGAATATAAAATACCTAAACACCTCATTATATTCAATATTTAATTAAGATATACCTGCATCGTAATTTTTCTCACTAAGACTTTCTCACTATATCAATGACTTGAGTGTTTTCGGGATATTTTAAAATTTTTACTTTTGTACAAGACTCAAAAAAAATTATTTAATCAAAACGGCTTAACACATAACAGTCTCCTTTTTTTTCCTTTTATACAAAGCGTCTCGAACTTTGATCTTCCTTTTCCACAAGAGAGGATAGCCATTGTAGTGTAGTAATGTAATACTTGTCAACTATCCCGAAAACAATCAAGTTCTTGATCTGATCAGGAGCAGCAACCTGCCTAACACTAACATAGCTAGGCACGCTTCTTCTCCATACTAACGTATCTAAAAACTCCCTCTTTACACCCTCCCAATAATTTCCAGTTTTCTTTAAGTTTTCCTTATGATTCTTCCTTATGATAAGTTTTATTCTTCATTAGACACATACAATATTACATGTTATTATTCCCCCAAAGGCTCATTGGCCTGTACAAAGGGGGAAGACATATGAATTACTTACTCGGAGATGAAACAAAAGAAAATTTAAAATAATCACTTACTCACATACGAAGGAGAAGAAAAGAAAATAAAGATAAAATGAAAACTATAGAAAAAATAGAATAAATAAACTAAATTAATTAATCAGATTAAATAAACTAAAAAAAAATAATAAAAAAATTAAAACAAAAACATAAATAAAAATAACATATACGAAGCCAAAGAATGTTTAACAATTTTTTTAAACAGACCGAATGAGTGGCACCCTCGAGCTGATTCAGGCAACTTATTCCAAACAATATGACACGCCATTAGAGGATTAAAATCTGACCTTATGCAAGGAGTAAATGGAACTAGAACATGATTTGTCATATTACGAAGATTATAATTATTTTGATCAGAGTTAAACCACAGCGGAATCCTAAGGCCCCGAGGGAGGTCAACAGAAAGCTTAGCGAAAGTAAAAATTACACATGAAATAATGTATACTGACTTAGATCAAGCAGTGGTATAAGAAATGAACGATTAGTCTCCTGTGTGAGGTTTCTAGCTCTATTACACACCATAGAAAGTGATTTTAAAAACGAAAAAAAGGTTGATATCCAAACAATTGTACAATAAGAAACGTAAGATTGGATCAAGCAGTGAAAAAGGATTTTCGAAATCGATCCTGGAAAGATTTGTCTAAGTACCCTTAAAAATACCGAGACTCGTGTATATCTTCATTTTAATAAAAGCATTGTGACGTTTAAAAGATAGGTCTTCATTAACAAGAATGCCCAAAAACAAATATACCGGCCTTCAAATGCATTAACTATTCCATTCCGCTGGAGAATTTCTTATAACTGGGGATAAACCTGAGAAACACGCGAAAAAATCAAAAAACTGGACTCAAAAAAATTTAGAGTAAGACAATTAGCATGAAGTCATAAAATCACCCTCTCAGACAAATTTTCCAAATTCAATCGAAGCTCGGATTCGCAGTTTCCCAAAGTGCCAAGTGTGCTGTCATCAGCAAAACAAACAAGGACATCAGAAGAAGGCGAACTATAATTGTCGCTAGGGGCAAGGGAAGGCTTAAGATGACAAAGTCTACAGCAATTAATAAGTTTCTACTTTTTTACAGTATAATAAAGATCATTTACATAAATCAAAAATAGCACAGGCCCTAAAACTGATCCCTGGGGGACACCAAAATTGACTTGCGAGGGTGACCGGAAAAGTGGATCAACAGAAATTAACCTATCCTTGAAATAAGAATGGAACCAAAAAAATACACTTCCCCTTATGCCAAAATGAGACATCTTTGATAGAAGAATTTCAAGGGTCAAGGAATCGAAAGCCTTACGAATATCCAGGAATACAGCAGCCGGAATCAATCCCGAATCTAACGCAGAATGAATAAAATTCAAAAGGGTCATACAGGCATGTTCAGTGGAGTGCTTCATTCGGAAACCAAATTGAAAATCATGAAGAAAATTTTTAGATTTTAAGAAAGTAAGGAGACGAGAAAGCATAGCCTTTTCAAATATTTTACTAAATACTGACAAAATTGAAATTAGTCGATAATTTGCCAGATCATTTATTGGTCCACCTTTATACAAAATAATAATCCGAGCACGCTTGAGAGCATCCGGAAAAACACCACATTCAAATGAAAGACTAGAAAGTTTTGTTAGAGGCAATACTATTGAAGGAAGAATAGATTTAACTACCTTAGAAGGGATAGAATCTGGCCCAGATGAAGACTAGTTTTTTAAGCCATTAACAATTTTAGTAATTTCACTTACTGTTATTGGCTCTAGAAACACAGACTTAACAAAAGATGGCCCGAGGTATGATCTAAAGTCCGGCTTAGGCCGAGACAAAGCAACTGTAGAAGTAATATTCTTACCAATATTAGCGAAGAATGAAGTGAATGCCTCTTGGACATTAAGCTCACCCTCCATAGCTCCATCACCAATGACCAGACTCATAGGTAAAGAGCTGGATTGAGAACCGGGTTTAAGTACAGAATTTATTACCTTCCAAGTTTTACGAATATCATTGTCACAAGCAGCAAAGTTATTTAGATAATACAGAGACTTGGCTTTCCTACAAAAGGAATTAAATATATTCCGGTAGATCTTGAAATGACAAAGACGAATAGCACCTGCTGAAAGTGTAGCGCATTTATAAGCTCACCAGAGATTATTCTTCTTCCTCCAGCTTCTGAGAAGTCCGGATGTCATCCATGGGTTTAGAGGAACAATCCTTTTAGACCTATGATTAGAAGGTGATACTTCACAAATGCTGAGAATAGCCTCTTTTATGGTTCCATAAAAGGACTCAAAGAAACCAGAAACATTCTTATCAAGCAAGCTTCGAGAATTTTCGACTAATTTGGATACGAGAAGAGATAACTCTTCCTTCCCAAACCTATCAGAATAGGAATGAAACACCTGAGTTCGGTTACTCTTTCCCTGTTTAAAGCTAAATCGAGAATAAATTGGAAAATGATCAGATATATCACTAACTAAACTTGAGTTTTCCTTCAAACTAAGCGTAGAGAAGATATTGTCAATCAAAGAAGCTGTAACATTAGTTACTCGTGTGGGGATGGATGTAGATGGTAGAGTTCCTGCGGCAAGCATGACTTACTTGACTTAAGGCTCCTGCCGAGGGTTCGGCGTAGAGAACGATGAGACTAGGCGCCTCCAGGTTGACCTGTCGCTTGCCAGGATCGCAGCTTCTTCCACCGGGATGTGGGCTTGGGTGAGGAATTCAACGGCTTTGTCTTTCCACTTAGTCGGGTGGGCGTCCTCTGGGTCACTTCCATCCGTGTAGGGTGGGGTCGAAATCGAATGCGACCCGTGCTGGGGCGTCACGTGGCATGCAAAGGAGGTGGCCGTACCACCGAACAGTACGCTGGGTGAGCTGCGTCGAGAAAGGAGTGAGCCGTAGTGACGGGAGAATCTGGTTGCTAACGAAGTCAGTCCAGTGAAGTAAAAAAAAAAAAAAAAAAAAAAAAAAAAAAAAAAAAAAACCGGCAAGCATGGTCGAAATAAAAACAACTGAAGCCAAAGACTTTGAATCCATTAAATTTCTATTAAAGTCACACATTATGATTAACTGACACGGATGTTTCAGTATTATGTCAAGTATTTCCTCATTATTCCGAAGAAATAATGGAATAGCACCACTAGGAGAACGATAAGTATTGCCTATGATTAGATCAATACCATTAAATCTAATTTCTATAAATTGTGACTCGAAAATACCTTCAAAATTCCTTGATAAGTCATCACGCAGGCAATAATGCAAATTGCAAGATATATACATGGCTAGACCTCCTTTAGCCATCTTGCAGCTGCTTATACGTTTCATTTTATAACCATGGATATCCAATAGCATTTCATTTCCAGAATCCAAAAACGTTTCACATAAACCCAAAACATCAGGCGGTCCATCGGAAACAATTTGTCTCAAATTATCTCTTGACGAAGAGAGACCCTAGATATTTAGCTGAACTGCTGTCAGAGAATAATTTCCGGTGGTAACCTCCTCCCCCCCCCCCAAATCCAAAACATATTTACTATTACAAATAGGGTTTGTATTAATCGGATTTTGATTAGCCTGGCCCACAAAACTATTTACTATACTAATTACATCAAAAGGATTATTTTCGAGCTTGCAAATGCGACTCTCATGGCTTAAAATATTCATAAAAGCAGGTTTTACTTGGAGTCCATTCAAGTCACCAGATGGACCAAAAAGAAATCTTTACTTGAATTAATTACAAAGGAAAAACCTATCATAGAATTACAAAAACATCAATAACTAATAGCACAGCTAGGTTTGCCGAAACCTTTAGAGGCAAGTGTCCAGATGGAACAAAAAGGGACACTTTTAGTGTCCCTCTAGGAAATTAACCAATATACAGGGTTGCCAGGTAAATGCTAATTTAGCTACTTTTGGCTATCTTGGAAAGGGGTTATTAACACTTTATCAGCAAAATTTTGAAAACTACAACAAAGAGTTACTGAATAGGGGCCGTCCAGATAGAATTATATTAAATAAGTAGCCTAAACTAACCTAACCAAAATATCTACTAAATATTCATTAAAATATAGCTACAATGTGGTTTACCACAGAGCCGAAGCTAATATTGTCAGGTATAAAGACCATGAAAACCGGTTATTGTCTCAAGTTCACGATACAAGATCTTAAGTGCGGTGGATATAAGACTAAAGTACCCAAATAAACCATAATATGAACTCTGAAAATCCGCTAGTCTATAGTCCTAATACCATCAAGATGGCTTCACTTTGAAAAATGATTTCGTACGGAAACTAGTTACGTACTTCATAGATAGCCTTCTGCTCCCCCCCCCCCCGCGTGTACCCCTCTCTATAAAAGAATTTGGTCAAATAGCATATAAATTAATAATAGTTTATTTTATTAATTATAATTAAACAAAATTTAATTTTTATAATTGACCACATAATTCAACAGTACCCTAAAGTCTTATATATTCATCATATTTTGGTGTGTTTCACTATGATTAACCTAACTTCACTTCTTGAGTGTGTTCTGGATAATATGGAAGTACCACGTCATTTCTACCGCTGGACTCAACTTACTGTTTACTTTTCTTTATATTTAGCATGATGCTTTTCAGTTCCTCTTTCGATCGCTAAGGATTCCCCCTCCTCAACACCTCAAATATTAATCTAAAGTTTTTAATTTTATTATAAAAAATCTTCGTATTTTTCTAATTAAAAATAACTTGTGTTTAAGGAGTCATAAAATAATATGGACAAAATTAAAAATTTAGCATAAACAGCGAGGTGTTGAGGAGGGGGCAACCCCCTTTATATACGTAATAATTTCTGCTCTTTTTAAGTTTTAATTTTTCTCCTTACTTTTAGTCGAAAAAAACTTGTTTTTTAATCTAATTTTAGTTCGTTTTTTAAATAATGCCAGGATATTTGGCCCCTAATCCACGGAGAAAAACCTTTACCCCGCAGAAATATCCTCTAGACAATTCAATCCCGATGAAAATTTACCCCGGGCAATTAGACTAAACCCACTCTGCGCGTAAAATTGAGACGGAAAAGAGAAAGCAAGACATATAAAAAGACTTGTTTAAGAAATCTGGCAAATTCCCCAGTGTATATTTTCCCCTGACAAGTTCACTCCCTGGAAACTTCCCTCCTCACGGAAAATTCCCCCGTGGAAAAACCTCCAGCAGATAATGTGTCCCCCCCAACCGAAAATGTATGCCTACATCCCAATAACAAATACTATGCGCTAACAATGGGCAATTTTTATAAATTAAAGACCTTTCCCTTGGGGCTGTGGGGGGGGGGGGGTCAAGAAATACCCACAGGCATTTTAAATTATTTGGCCTTTAAAAACTAATGAACAAAATGGATATCTCAAAATTTGGATGGGTTTTGGGGCAAAAACGGGGGGGGGAAAACAGGGGCGTGCTCCCGGTACTATATAAAAATGGGGTACTTATGCACTATAACTAAACCAGCGCTATAGACTGTAAAAGGAAACCAGACATGGAAACCCGTCAAACGGGTATTTGCTATCTAAATTAATTGCTAAGCGTGATTTCTCATTGCGTTTATAATATTTAGACTGTTGTTTTTTAGGGTTTAGGGGGGAGGTAACGGTTAGGTTGCGCATTTAATACATGATCGTCTTAACCCCCACTCCCCGAATGTGCAAATATCTTTCCCACATTTGTTTCTCAACTGGTAATTTTTTTCCATTTCTTTCTTTGAGTATCACAAAAAAATATAAATTTCAAACAATCCTGGGAGGTGTACAAACTCTCGGCGGCAAACCCCCCCCCCTTACCTACCTTGTGCACTGCAAGAAATAATACTAAAAGTTCTTAAAGTCATTGTTTATTATTAGTCAAGCTGGAAACAAAAATAAGTTTACATTTTAAATTTTAAAAAACATTGCATTACTTATAATAGTTTTAAAACCTGCTTCTCAACCGAAACCGGATAGTCAACAAACACGCAGTGATGACAGGTGCCTGACTTAAAGGCACCCCTAGTGAAGCGAAAATGTGCCAACGGTGCATATCAAATATATATGTGTTGGGTGGTTTTTGATATTAAGGTTAAATTATCTATCGAATAGGTTAGTGCAAAAAAAAAATAAGACAAATGTACAAGACATTGTAAATTGTGCTATTAAGTACAATAGAAATCAAAATTGGGAGGATTCAGTTTTCATTGACAGATTTCGGCCCCATCTTCCAGAATCTGAAATAATGCAGCATTTTTGACTGATTATATGTACATTTGTGGTCGAAATTTTCTGTTCTCAGTCTCTGGGTTGACGAGAAAGATATTTTCCTTAGTTCTCTGGTATGTCAGAGAATTAAATAAAAAAGGAAATTAAAGGTGATCTAACAAAAAAAAATACTTGTCAATATCTAAAGTGGTATTTTATATTACTTTTTGTATAATATGCTTAATAAGATATAAAAAAACGTTGATTTTCAAGGCGATTTTGAAAAAGATAACTAATAGATATGATTATTACAAAACTTGTTTATGAGAACAAAATGTCTTTTAGCTGTAAAAATATAAATTATAACGACAAGAACAACCAAGTCAAAGGTAAGATATAAAACAGCCCGTTATTAATGCAACTATCTATAAGGCTTGGAAAATGGATGGAGGCGAATAGTATTCTAAATGAAGAACAAGGTGGATTCAGACCGGGATATTCGACAGTGGATCGAGTATTCATTTTAAATGCAATGATACAAAAATATTCTAAAGGAAATAGTAAATTGTACGCTGCGCTTATAGACCTACAGAAAGCGTTTGATAACGTAGATAGAATTTTGTTGTTTGAAGCTTTGAGTGAAATTGGATTACCACATCAGTTTATGAATATAATAGCTTTGATGTATTCATGGACTAAAAGTTTAGTTAAAATTCCGCAACAGGGCGTCTCTTCCTCTTGTCCAGTAAGTAAGGGAGTTGTACAGGGAACTAATTTATCTCCAAAATTATTTTGTATATTTATTAATGATATAGTGCAATTTTTCCAACGCCAATGGTCAGCAATACTTCGTCTTGGAAATTTGAATCTTTCAATATTGCTTTTCGCAGATGACATAATTTTACTGGCTGATTCTGAGAAAAATTTACAGTCTCTACTGAATATCCTAGCAGAATATCTGCAGAAAAAGAAACTGAAGGCTAATGTATCGAAAAGCAAAATATTGATATTTAACAAAAAGCAGCCAGAGCTACCCCCCTAGTTTTATTTCGAAGGTCAAATTTTAAAAATAGAAGAGAAAGCAACATATTTGGGCTTTACAGTAACTCGAAATGGTAAATGGACACAACATATATACCAATAAGCCTCCTAAACAGTGCTGGAAAAGTTCTAGAAAAAATTATAGATAAAAGGCTGGGAATGTGGATAGAAGAGAAAAAAATCTTGCAAGAAGAACAAGGTGGGTTCAGACCAGGTTATTCCACAGCTGATGGAATTTTTGTTATTAATGCTCTTGTAGAAAAGCACTGCAAAGGTAAAGGAAAATTATATGTGGCCCTAATTGATTTGAAATCAGCATTTGATAGTGTAGATCGTGTTTTAGTGTGGAATGTTTTATTAAATCTATGCCTACCAGCCCCTTTTTTACAAATTCTATCGTCTATGTATTAACTGAATAAAAGTTTTGTAAAATTTGTTAGGAAGGGAATATCTCTGCCTTTTTTCTCGAAAAAGGGCGTGCGCCAAGGAAGTACACTCTCGCCAAAATTATTTGCTATGTTTATTAATGATATTGTTCCTTATTTCCGACAAAGATGGGCACCAACTCTCCGACTGAGAAATCTGAATATGTCAATGCTACTATTTGCAGACATTATATTACTGGCAAAGACAAATAATGATTTACAAACTCTCTTGAATCTCCTTGAAAAATATTTGCAAGAGAAGAAACTAGAGGTGAATGTCACGAAATCCCAAGTCATGATTTTTAGCAAAAAAACCTTGGAATCAGCACCACAATTTTTATTGAATGGAAAAATGCTGGAAGTGGTGGAAAAGGCCAAATACTTAGGTTTCATCCTTTGTAAAAATGGAAAATGGACCGGTCATATTACAACAATGGCACAGAAATGAAGAAATGCATTATTTGGTATATACAGAAGCACACTAACAGCAGAAATAAGTGAACTACGCCTCCACAAACATATATTTAATACTAAAATTATGCCTATCTTACATTACGGATCAGAAATATGGGGGTATCAGCCGGCAAAGCAACTAGAAACCCTTCAACTTCAATATTATAAACGAGTTTTTGGCCTACACAATACAACACATACGTTAGTTTTAAAAGATGATCTTGGTATATTTAACCTGAAATTGAAAAGATATACCCAAATCATCAAATTTTGGTTAAGACTTCTAGAACTTCCCCAGACTAGACTCGCCCGAGCAGCATATGAAGATCTTCTCCTTCAGTGTAACAAAACATCATGGACAGCACAAATCAAGAGGATATTAGATGAGAATGGATTTTCAAGTTCGTGGGAGAAGAGAAAAGGGCCAGAGGATCATGAAAAGTTCTTCAAGGAATTTAGTTCAAGACTTGAAGACCAAGAAGTGCAACTATGGCAAGCAGCTGTGGACAAATCTCCGAGTCTTACTTTGTATAGAGAAGTAAAAGAGAATTTTGGTCAGGAGTTTTATTTCAAGCTGGGATTGCCTATTAAGTATTTGAGGATTTGGATTCAGATTCGAGCAAATTGTATGCCAATTTATAATTAGGTTGCAAGGAAAAAGAGGGAAAGTCCGGAGGCCGGATGTAGTTGCTTGAGATACGGGGAAAATGATTTCGGGCTATGTCATTTCCTCTTCTTGTGTAAGCCACTCTCTCATTTAAGGGGATTAATTATCCAGGAGGGGGAAGATAGGCTGCTTTGTGAGTTAATGAGGTCTAGGACTCCCCGTTATATTGTGGCAGTAGGAAATTTTGTATTGAAGGAAGGATGTCAAATGAAGTGTAATTTTTCTTTAGTATGTCTTTTTGTATATGGCTTTAGTTGGCTTTTAAATACAGATTATTATTATTATTATTATATCAGCAACTACGACAAAAGGGAAAAATGCACTTTTCGGTATTTACAGAAGCAACGTTACAACAGGAATAAGCGATCTCAGCCTTCATAAGCATATATTTGTCACAAAAGTTTTACCCATACTGCATTACGGGGCAGAAATTTGGGGCTACCAGACTGCCCAAGGATTAGAAACTCTACAACTACAAT
Organism: Artemia sp. Qi Xiang Cuo; assembly: GCF_049724085.1. Classification (NCBI taxonomy): domain Eukaryota; kingdom Metazoa; phylum Arthropoda; class Branchiopoda; order Anostraca; family Artemiidae; genus Artemia; species Artemia sp. Qi Xiang Cuo. The sequence continues at coordinate 740,536 of NC_142812.1, forward strand.
ACTACAGGCATGCATATGGGCTGCATAAAACAACTCACTCTCTAGTATTGAAAGGTGACCTAGGCATATACAGTTTAAAAATACGAAGAAAGATACAGATGATCAAGTTTTGGCTCAAAATCCAGAATTTACCCAAGGAAAGACTTATTTTTGCTGCTTATAAAGATCTTCTCACCCAAAAAAGTAAAACCACTTGGACAGCACAGATCAGAAAAATACTACAGGAAACAGGCTTTTCAAACGCGTGGAATGGAGGACAGGGACCACTGGACCAAGAAAACTTCATAAAGGAATTCCAAGCAAGATTGCACGACCAGGGAATTCAACTTTGGTGGACAGCTTTAGATAAGTCGACTAGTCTTACTTTGTATAGAGATATAAAGCGGATTTATGGACAGGAGACATATTTGAAGCTGAGATTACCTAGTAAGTATATGAAAACGTGGATTCAGCTTCGAGCCAATTGTCTACCAATACAAGGAAAAGAAGTTTGGAAAAATAGAGAAGGTCCGGAAACGCAGCGTACTTGTCTAAAATGTGGTGAGTTTGGTTTTGGGCTGGGTCATTTCCTCCTGCGATGCCGGCGGCTTTCTCATATAAGGGGAGAAATTTTGAAAGAGGGTAATGATTGGCTACTTCGGAGGATTCTAAGTTCAGATTCACCACAAACAGTAGTAAGTGTGGTAAATTTTGCATTGAAAGGTATGAATGTTGATTAAGAGGATAGTAATTTTAGTATGTCTTCATTTTATTTATCCTTTTTCTTTTCTTTTTGTTTTGTATATGGCTGTAAAAAAGCTTTAATAATACATTATTATTATTATTATTATCTATAAAATTGCAGGCTAAGGACAACGTTCTGAGATTTTGACTTGAAATAGAAGACAAAGCCATAACATATCACACAAAAGTGTATTTGGCCAGGCCCTTCAACAATTTCGAGTGTTATTTTATTTGTTTTCCTTTTTATGAACCTAGAATTAGTATTGCAAGTTTTTAATCATACATTTTACTTAAATTCGAACCATATTCAAGGTCATTTTCATAGTTAAACAGCAAACCCTCCTTCTATATCGCCCAAAAATTTCCTTGAGAGTTTCATCTTCATTTTCATTGTCTTTTAATGGTTTTTCGATGTCATACATGTCGATGGTAAATCTATTTAGCATAGCGGATATAGAATCAAAGTCCCTGCAGCACTTTCCCTGGCAATTTAGCCTAAGTCAAGTGGTCATAGTAGAGTTAAGCATTTGAAGGTCATCCTGTTTGGAATTTTTTACTTGACAAGATTCATGACAGAAAACACTTTCGGGGAAGGGGTTGCTGATGGGTAAGCTTAAGATAGAAAGAGCTGCTTGATCTTTGTCGAACAAAGGTCATCTTTTCCCACTGTTCTGTATTTTTTTTTTTTTTTTTTTAAATTTACCACCTTCCCATTTATTTTTTCACGCTAAGGATAATGCACGCTTTAATATTTGAAATTTAGTTCGTCATTGAGCCTGGAATGCGATATGAGAATCCCTACGGGGTTCTGAAAATTCCACCTGTCTTTATAGAGAGATTAAATAAAAAAAACAAGTTTTTTAAACTGAAAGTAAGGAGCGACATTAAAACTTAAAACGAACAGAAATTATTCCGTATATGAAAGGGGCTGTCCCCTCCTCAACGCCTCGGTCATTACGCTAAAGTTTTATATTGTTTTGAAAAATTAAGTTGTGAGACAGAGTCAAACTTCAGCGTAAAGAGCGAGGCGTTGAGGAGGGGACAGCCCCTTTCATATACGGAATAATTTCTGTTCGTTTTAAGTTTTAATGTCGCTCCTTACTTTCAGTTTAAAAAACTTGTTTTTTTTATTTAAAAAACTTACAAATTAACTTACGTAACTAACTTCTATATTCGTATATTTTTCTTCTGGCAAAAAATACAAAGTTGCAGATTTTTGCAGATATGAGCTTGAAACCTATGTAATAGGGTTTTCTGATACGCTGAATCTGACGGTGTGATTTTCATTAAAATTCTTTCACTTGTAGGGGATGTTTCCCCCTCTTTAAAAAATCGAGTAAATTTTCTCAGGCTCGTAGCCTTGATGAGTAATACTAAACTTAATAAAATTTATATATTTAGAATCAGCATTATAAACACAATCTTTTGATACATTTATTGACATCAAAATTCCGTTTTTAAAAGTTTCGATTACTATTGAGCCGTATCGCTTGTTTTTTTATTGTTTTTTCTATTACGTATATGTTATTACGTATATGAGGGGGTTCTCCCCTTAGTGAATACCACGCTCTTTACGTTAAAAGTTAAAAAAAAATTGATTCACAAACTCCTGAATCACAAAGGCCGTTTAATTAGAATAGATAGCTCTTTTGAAAGCACTGAAAAAACTGTAGCGTAAAGAGCGAGGTATTGACTTGGGGGAGAACCCCCTCACATACGTTATAATTTCTGTTCGTTTTAAGTTCTAATATTCCTTCTTACATTTCAGTTGAAAAAACTTGTTTTTTTTTATTTAATTTCTGATCGTTTTTTAAATAATCCTTGGAAATCCGGCGCCCCCTTCATAGAAATGTCCCTTACCCCAAAGAAACATCCTCCAAGGAAATATTCTCCAGTGTAACCCCCTCCTCTAGCCCCCCCCTCCAGAAAAAATCCTTCCTGAAAATGGTTGTATACTTCCCAATAACCAATAAATAATGCTGGCAAGTCCGGCGCCCCCTTCATGGCAATTTCCCTTCCCCCTTTAAAAATTCCTTCATTAAAATATCCTCCAACATAACCACCGACCCACCCTTCCCTCCAACTACCATAAAAAAACCTCCTTAAAACTTCTGTATACTTCCCAATAACCAATACTATATGTTAACATTTGGTAAAGTTCATAACTTTTAGCCCTCCCTCTGGGAACTTTGGGGGATTAAGTCATCCTAAAAGACATATTTATCATATTTTCGACCATGCTGAACAAAATGGCTATCTCGAAATTTTGATCGGGTGACTTTGGGAAACAAATAAGCGCGGGAGGGGGCCTAGTTGCCCTCCATTATTTTGGTCACTTAAAAAGGGCACTAGAACTTTTAATTTCCGTTCCAATGAGCCCTTCTACGATATTCTAGGACCACTGGGTCGATACGATCACCCCTGGGAAAAAAAAACGCAAAAAACAAATAAACACGCATCTGTGATCTTTCTTCTGGCAAAAAATGTAAAATTCCACATTTTTGTATATAGGAGCTTGAAACCTCTACAGTAGGGTTCTCTGATACGCTGAATATGATGGTGTGATTTTCATTAAGGTTCTATATCTTTTAGGGGGTCTTTCCCCTTTTTTTTGAAAATCAGCCAATTTTTCTCAGGCGCGTAACTTTTGATGGGTAGCACTAAACTTGATGAAAGTTATATATTTGAAATTAGAATTAAAATCTGATTCTTTTGATATATCTATTGGTATCAAAAACCCGTTTTCTTGAGTTTCGGTTACCATTGAGCCAGGTCGCTCCTTACTTACAGTTCGTGGTAACGAACTGTTTGATTTTTGAATCTGTCAGTAGAAGTTGTAAGTAAACAATAGACTCATGCGCGCCACTGGCAACTATGCAATTAAGTAGAAAAAGAGTGATTATTGATGCGTCTACCCACAAGCGTATAGTTCCCCCAGGAATTATTTTCACCAGAATTATGTCGTCATAAAAAGAATTAATCAAGACAGGCTATCTGCAAATAAATTAATTTTTAACCAAAAATTCAACTAATTAAGAGGTGACATGTTGCATTATGAGAATAGTGTTGCTGATGCTAGGGGTCCCAACGGTCGGTACAGTTACATAATGAGAACAATTCTTAACAGTGCTAAAGAAGTAAGGTTTTGTCAAAGATAACAAAATAAAATAGGATTAATATAAAATATTTTAGAATAAAACTTGGGTTCCATATTTGCACATTAGGGGGGGGGGGTAAAGCATAGCATATATTAATTACGTATCATCTGATCACACTCAAGAAGTATCATCTGATCAGTCTGTGTAAAACTGGTTTGTCTTTCTGCATTTGAAGACAAAAACCTTATGCAGTGAGATAAACTACTAGATAGGTATATTTAATTACATATTTAATATATAGATTTGGTATTTTTATTAGACTAGGCTAGACATTCAATTAAATGCACTCTGGAACTTATATATAAAATAATTATGCCTTGAATAATTCTTTCTCGTAATGTACATAATTGTGTTAATACAGTGTTATATTTTAATCATATTTGGGTATATTTCATTAGGATTAATCTCAGTTCTTGAGTGGTCTTGATAGTACATAAGTAACAAGTGACTACTACCTCTTAGATAAACTTACTGTTTAATTTTGTTTATTTATCTAAAATTTAGTTTTTCCTTCCCTTTTTCGAGCGCTAAGGATGGCTAGGCAAAGATACTTGACGAAATAAATGATTTGCCATTCTGAAAACCAGCAGTTACATTGTGTCTCTTCATTTAGTTTTGTTTCAAAATAAACTTTCTAGAAAGTTTCAACTTATTACCCTATTAGTTTATCTTCGCAATAGTGGTAGTAGCAGTAACCCTGAGAATTTCAACTTAATGCCTTTAGCATTCCTGGTCCGCCCTTTCGACAACCAGATTGCAACTAGTACCTTTTCATTTAGTTTCTAAAAGCCTAACCCTCAAGCAGTAGTAGTTGTAGTAAGAGCATTAGTAGTTATAGCCGGGGTCGTATCCAAGATATTTTTTCGGGAGGGGAGGGGGGGGGGGTTACAAAAGTTTTTCTCGTGAGGGGGGGGGGTAACAAAAAAAAACTTTAGGTACTCACGTGGTATAGCGACGACACCAAATAAGTGAAGTTATGTTAATCCTAATGAAATATACCAAAATATGATGAAAATATAACACTTTAGTAACAAAATTATGGAAACTACAACAGGAAATCAAGGAGGCACACTTGTGCCTCTATAAAGAGGCGACCCACCACAATGTTAAGCGATTTTAGGTCCTAGAGGTCGCAGAGAGACGGCGGTAATCGCATTTTGTAGCCCAAGCTCAAACTAAGAAACTTGCAAAATTTCATTCTCCTCCAACTTTATCTTCATGGGGTAAACTGGGTCGGAAGTTTGGACCCTCCCACCACAGACCCCCGTTACCGTTTTCTTAGTGGGCTCAAATTTAGAAGTTATGCTTTCCTAGAGCTCGGAAAATTGTCCTATAGTTTTCCATTCAGTCTAATCTATATGGCACTTTTTTAAAAAAAACGGATAGCGTCATTTAAAATTCATTTCTTTTTTTTTTAGACCCATCGACAGGTCCCCGTTGGCGCCGGATATGGGTGACTGAGGACTCATTTAAAGAAAAGTTTGACCTGTTAGTGTTGTTTGGTATTTTAATACCGACAAAATTATCCCCGAATTTACATTTACGAAAAACCTCGTTTTCCTATACTAGCCCATGTTAATTTTTCCCACCACAACCCCCCTTTAACGTTGTCTGATCGGGCTGAAATTTAGAGGATAAGTTTTCCTGGGGTCTGGGAGCTTATCCTCGAAATTTCAGCTCAATCTGATCACTTCTTCCCTGTTTTCCAAAAACCACATATCAAGATTTTTGGGAATTTGCTTGCGTCGAAAATAGCTCCAATTTGCTAAACAACTATTACTATTGTGTTTGTATGGTCCAGCGGCTGATAATCCAGACTTTCAGACGGAAAACCCGGGTTCGATTCACTATCAGAGCGACTTTTTTATATACTTTGAAAAGAAACTCAGTTTCTTTTTTAAATTATCTGAAAAAAATTACGTTTTCTAAAGAGTTAAAGAGGCTGAGTTAAAAGGTCGACCCTTAAAACGTACAGGGATTAGGAGGCACAGTTGGGGGGCTGTTAAAGAGGCTGAGTCACAAGTTCAAACCTTAAAACGTACAGGGATTAGGAGGCACCCTGTACGACGTGATTCGAGTATTCAGGAATTAAAAGCCTTAACACAAGAATGTTCAAGAGCGGGGGGTTTGGGGGCGGCAGCCCCCCAACTTTATCTCCTGACACGATCAGCTAACAGTTAGTCAAGCAATAATAAGTAATAAACTGTACAAAAACGTGCAGAAATTATTTGAAAAAAACTACGTTTTCGAAAGAGTTAAAGAGGCTGAGTTACAAGGTCGAACCTTAAAACGTACAGGGATTAGGAGGCACAGTTGGGGGGCTACCACCCCCAAACCCCCGCTTTCGCAGCCTTTAAATATAAAAAAAATTCTTTAAACTGAAAGTAAGGAGCGACATTAAAACTTAAAACGAACAGAAATTATTCCGTATATGAAAGAGGCTGTGCCCTCCTCAACGCCTCGCTCTTTACGCTAAAGTTTTTATTGTTTAAAAAAAGAGTTGTGAGAAAGTTAAACTTTAGCGTAAAGAGCGAGGCGTTGAGGAGGGCACAGCCTCTTTCATATACGGAATAAGTTCTGTTTGTTTTAAGTTTTAATGTCGCTCCTTACATTCAGTTTAAAGAATTTTTTTTCGTATTTAAAGGCTGCGAAAGCGGGGGGTTTGGAGGTCGGTGGCCCCCCCACTGTGCCGCCAAATCCCGGTACGTTTTAAAGTTAGACCTTGTAACTCAGCCTCTTTAACTATTTAGAAAACGTAGTTTTTTTCAAATAATTATGGAAAGAAGGCCGCCCAGAACGTATATAGTAATACCTAACCAGCTCTATATATTAAATATTCAATAAAAATATACATGCATGGTAGTTTATCTCGGTTCCATTGCAGCTGAACCCAAAGCATCGGAGGCCCCGTAAAACTGAACTCCCCTTGCAACTGAGCCCTCGTGCAACTGAACCCCATTTAACTGAGCCCTCGCGCAACTGAACCCCATTAAACTGAACCCTTGTGCAACTCAATTCCAGTACAACTTAAGCCTATGTAACTGAGCCCCCGTGCAACTAAGCACCTTTGTGGCTCTACCACCATTCAACTGAACCCCCGTGTAGCTGAACCCTCGTGTAGCTGAACTCTCGTGCAGTTGAACAACCGTACTAAGTATTTCAGTATTCTGCGAGGCAATTTCCTAGAGTAAAACACAAGTTAGAATCTTTAAATGTTCAAACTTATTGGAATTGTTTGTTTTTTAAAGTCATGATATAAATGCCTGTCAAGATATTTCATAAAAAAAGCTGCTTTGTTGCACCAAAAACAAATTAAGTCGGACGCCACAAAACATTAAACAAATATTTATTCCTCCCGTTCTGTGTATTTTAATAGGGTTCACTGAGCCCTTTCGCTGTCACGGGGTCTAGGCCTTCATCTATTCCCCGGACTATTCCCCCCTCGCCCAGTAAAGATTTGTGAGCTGTCAATCCGTCATTAGCCAATGATCTTCCTGGAAAATACCCCCTCAGGGATGGTTGGTGTTAATTTACGTTTGAATTAAAAAAGGACAGTACTTGGACAGTATATTGGACTTTCTAGAAAGTCTAGTTTCGTTACTACTAAAGAAATCAAACAAAAGAGTAGTAATATATAATAGTTTAGAAATAAATTTGGTCTATACATTGGCCCACCGGGGGGGGGGGGGAAGCAGATCCTATATTATAACCGTGCCCTCACCCCGATACCTCCCCCCCCTAAACCCAAAAAACAACAGCTTAAATGTTGGTTAAACAATGACAACCCCGCGTCACATTTCATTACTCGATAACTGTACAGTGTATAATACCGTCTGGCTGTGTTCATTGTAGAGGCCCAAATGAAGCACACGGACTCAAATATAATACTCAATTTTGTCATAAATGAATTTTACCAACATCCCTATATATATACCAAGTCAGAGCATAAATTAGGCCTGCTTTTTAGTACTAGAAACCACAAATTAACTAGTCTATGACTTATTGGTCTGGCACTACAATGGCTTCATTAATCGATCTTTTTTCTCACTTTATTACCTAATTCGAAGTTTGAAAATCTTTTTAGATCTTTTAGCACTAAGATCATACATCTTTCTACAAAGATTATGGTTTTTAAACTCATCTTTGTTCTAAGATTTGAGAGCTTACTGATGTTAGCAAAGTGTGAAGACAGCCAGTGATTGGTCATACAGAACAAAGATGAGAGAACTTTGATGATCTACTCATCACTGTTTTCATACCGCTGATCAGAGAAGAATGATGAGATACGTGTGAAAAAACACGACCGAAGAAGTAATATCTTTGTTCAGATTTCACTTTTAAGCGTTTTCTGACAAAAGATGAAAGCTCTTATCGCATTGATGCTTGAAAAAACAGGTCGCTTTGCACATCTGGGCTGAGGGTAAAGATTAAACGGATCTTATATTATTGACTTATGAATGAAGTAAACGTACAGCTAAATGCTTTCTTTTATAATATTTCAAAATAAAATTATCATTTTTGATATACCCAATTGTAAAATTCTACTTTTTTATAAATACATTGGACCCCCACCTCACTATAACCCAACGAACGGCATATTTTGGCCCATTAGGGGGGGGGGTGGGAGGAGAGTGTAATATTACCTTTTATTTAAAAAATAAAAATAACGTACCCCACCCTCAGAATTTGCATATACTATATTCCCTTTATTAGTATACACAGGGGTGGAGGTAAAAATCATTTGACAAAAATGTTTATTATATTTGGAAAGAGTAGGATACTGGCTAGTAAAGTATCACTAGTAAAAAGTAGTATGTTCAATTTATTTGTACGTCAATAATGTGAACTGCTAAATATTTACCACAAATTTTAGATAGTATAATTCTTCTATAACATTTAAAGGGGAATAAAGTCAAAATGCATTCTTAAAGGTAAAAAAAGAAAATTTAATAACGCTACTCCTTTAGTTTTTCCTTCTGGAGTTTAAAGTAAAAAATCTAAATTGTTAACAATATCAGTGTTTTAAGTATGAATCAAAATTAAGTTTATTCAAATTTTAATACTTTCAAATATAACACAAAACGGAAACTCATATCTAAAAAATTCAAATTATTCCATATAGACTTCTTATCAAAAAACTTGATTCGTGAATAGATCAAATCAATGAATGCTATTACAGACTTCAAGTTGGAAAAAGTCCAGAATTTAACGCGCAGGTCTTTTCCTAACAAAGCATGTCCAACCTGTTTATGTGTGTCAATGTGACTCGACATCAGGGTCAGGGAATGCGTTATAGAGTGTTTTGTTTTGCTGCATCTTAAGAGTGAACTTCAGTCGCGTAATTTCGTCTAAATCCTGGGAGAGAGGGGGGTGAAGAGGGAGCTAAGGTTCTCGAATCAATTGAAAATAACAGTGAAAACTGACAAACGACACATCACGGTTGCAGTGGTAGCTGCAATCCATTAACTTTTACTTTGGTTCGTCTTAAAAATAAAAGTTTTTTGCGAAAAGAACTACATGATGACTTGAAAAAGGCTAAAATACTTTGTAAATGACGTCAGGTCAAAATCAAAATTGTAAAATTAAAATCAGCAGAATCAAAAACCTTGATAGAGAACATTACACGCTCCCTCCTTGAACAACAAGGAAAATAACTTTTTGGATGGGCAGCAAATATCTGTCTTCCGTTTTTTTTTCTTTTTTTGTGTGTTTTTTTTTTCACCAAGGTGGGTGAATTAACAAAAAAAATTAGAGAGATTTTTAATTACTCATTTTAAAGGAAATTAAATTTTTGATTGTCATTTTATATTGACAGAAAATATTTGATGGTACTTAGCCCCCCTCCCGTAAGGCTCCCTCCCCCCACAGTCTTCTGATCAACAATTCGAAAGATCCCGTTTGTTTATAAAAGTTCAAAGGTCCAATAAATATGCTTCTGAGGATAATATGACCCTCCGTGGTCTCTGGAAAAGGATTGTACGTGGTATCAGGTGTATCAATATCGCAGTATCGGTCTCGGAGGAATTGGTGTAATCTACATCATATTAGGCATTTCAGAATATCGGTATCAGTCTTCTGTGTTGTTTTTTCAGTACTTCCAAAGCTAATATTTTAAAGCATTTCCCGGGAAGGAAATCTTTTTCAGTAATTGAACAAAGACTCAAATATCTAAATCATTTTTTTAATTAAAACAAACTTATTTTATAATGCCATTTATCCTACCTACACAAGAATGTTTTTTGCTTCACTTAAAACTGCACTTTTGGTGCAATGTTTAGTGTCCTACCAGAACTTTCTCAAATCAAGTGAAGATGACATAGAATACTTAAAAACTAGCGATGTAGAAATAAAAATATAAATATGTACTAAAAAAACTGACATTTTTATAAAACAAATTTCAGCCGAGGGGGGGTCAACGGGGGTCGGGGAGAAAAATAAAGTCTGATAGAAGGAGTCTCTTTGTAAATTAAAAGAAGGAACGTTTATCATTATACTTACCTATTCAAATTATTTACTTGACAATTCCACTTTAATATTTTCTCAATAAGTAAAATAGTCTTTCAAACTTAATTAATTTTAAAAATAAACCTTAAAACGAACATAAAATAATTCTGTATAAAAAAAAAATCCCGGCAACGATGTTTCCAAATTAAATCATCTCTTTTACATACTCTTTCAAGTAGCTTTAACTGAAAATAATGTTTCCAGAACATTTAAATTTGTCACTATCATTCTTAGGTTTCATCTTTAGAGTTACATTCAGTTTTTGGTTCATCTCTCGCCTTAAGGAAATTTCTTAAACTCAACTATCGCCTCCTTTTATTATACAATTAATAAAAAAATGGTACTTCCGAATTAGCTAGTACAAACTCTGAAGTTTGCTTATAAGCTTGCATCCGTAATTCGAGAAGCTATGTCAGGCCAATCATTATGAAATATACCAAAATAGGATGAAAATGTAATACTTTAGAAGCAAAACAATAATAACAACGGCAAAGAATTATGGAAAGCAGGCCGACGAGAACCCATTTCATTAAATGCCTAACCTGGCATAACTTAACTTTTTCCACAAAACAAGTTTTTCACAGAAAAGTAAAGAGCTCCCTTAACCCAAAAATAAGTAGAAATAAGGTCAAATAATTTTCAATATTTAAAATTACCGTAAATTGTTGTGAATAAATAAATAACAACACAACGAACAAAAATTACAATAAAAACCGAGTCAAAATCAAAACGAACAAATATTATCATGAGTAGAAGTAACAACCCCCATGCCTTCTTAAGACAACAACATAATTTTTAATTTAATGACAATAAGTCAATTTTAAATTTTTTCCATTTTTCTACTTAAATAAAAAAAAATTATTGAAAATTTAATTAATAATTATCAGGGAAATTCCAAGATCTTTTTTTTTATCAAGTAAAGTCCAAATTATGTTCCAGTCTTTAAAAGGTACCATACGGGGGTTGTTAGTCTTACCCGTGACAATTTTTGTTAGTTTGCACTTGGACGGTAATTTTACTTCAGTTTTTCACATTTTTGATTTAATGAAGCTCTTTAATTTTTTTTGAAAAACTTATTTTGTGGTAGAACTTTTTTTAACTAACTTCCGTTCGCTTTTCATTGGCAGTCTTTTTCGTGGAAAAAATTTTTTGTATCTTTTGCATAAGAATCAATAGTTTGTCTTGCTGTTTGTATGTTGGAAAAGTTGTTTAGATAATTTTTAATCCTAACAAAAACAGTATTGTTTAAGTCAATTTCGTGCCTTCTCAAGGTTAACAGAAAAAAAACAACATGGCCAGCCAAGCTACACTTAGACACATTTAATTTATGTATATTGGAAGATCAAAAATAGTAATAGTTGCAGTTCCGAGTGTTTAAGCTTAATAACCACTGTTTTTCTCGATATATTAATGAGGTTTCATATTGGCAAACATACATACAGATCTATTTGACTTAGTTTTAAAGCAACATTTAGTTTAAAGTATAATGGGCCGACTGCATAATTTTGGGGGGTGGACCTGCCCGATATCCCTAGAGAAATAATAACTGAACCCTTCGTCTACACTGAACAAAGTAGATGTCTAAAAAATTTGCCTGGATGTGTTTGGAAAAGTAAAATGGATGGAATACAGTCAAAATAGCTGCTTCAATAGTTTCAATGATTTTTTCTAGCTTTTATAAAGTGGCGCTGTATATGATATTGCTTAAATGCCATTTCAAATACCTGCCTGAATATGTTTTTTTGTTTAATTGAACCCCCCCTCCTCCGCAGAGTTTCCGAAAAAATTAACCATAATAACATAAGCAAAATTGGTAACAGCAGCAGTATTTTCAGTATCAAAAGTATGAAAAAAATTCCTTTTGGCTGGTTCATAATCCGCACAGCCTACCCTTTTAGGTCAAACTTAATCATGTAAGCCGCTCTGGAGATATTGCTATGTCACCTTTGTGAAAATCTACATGCTCATAGCTCGTTTTGTTTTAGTTAAACATCCGCCTAAATATTCTTTGAAAACCTCACCTTAACCCTTTTCCTCCTTCAGTACAAATTGTGGATATGTCCTTGCTCTATTTATATCAAAATTTTGCAAAAGAAAATTCCTTAATTGGGGTTTTTTAGTCTACCTCATTAGCTCTAGCTGTAGAAAATACATTTCCTCCTGTTTCGGCAGGGTTTTAAGCTATATTAAGATTTTTTCCTAAATTTGATAAATAAATTTCAAATATTCAAAAATTTTTAATTCAAGACTGAGCAAAGGTATGGACCCAAACTTTTCTTGTGCCCAATTTGAGCAGTCCATCTAATTCTTTCGGTGTCGCTTTTACAACAGGAAGATTGTAAAATGTCAGCAAAGGCCTCCGCTCTTATAGGAGGGAGACGGGGTATATGATTACCTTCTCAGGTGACCATCGATGTCTTAGATTCATTCCTGAGAGTTTCACTCAGCTTCCTCAACTACTTTCAAAGAAAGACAAAAGGGACCGAAATTTTACCAGCGTTCCGCATTTGTCTGAATTTCAATGAGATTTTTTTTTTCTTTTTCATCTTTTGATACATTTTTTAAAATTTATTAATGTTTCAAACAGTTGGTGGTAACGAACTGTAAATAAGCAGCGATCAAAATTTTGACATATCCATTTTGTTCAGCAAAGTAAAAAACATATTAGCTATGTCTTAGGATAACTTAAAACCATAACGGTCCGAGGGTGAGGGCTGTAATTTATTAACTTTGCAAATTGTTTAAATACTGGTTTGGTTTTTGTAAAGTTTTAAAACTGGTTTTGGGGGTTTGTGTGCGGGGAGGGGGTGATGGGGGGGGGGTTATGAGGGTGAATCCTTTCATGGAGGAAGTTTTCATTGGAGAAGTGATATTGCTATGAAGGGGGCACCGCATTTCCCAGCATTATTTAAAAAACGATAAGAAATGAAATAAAAAAAAGTTTTTCAACTGAGAGTAAGGAGCAACATGAAAGAAGGCGTTGTCGTAGAAACTTCGAAAAGGGCTTATTCGATTGAAAATTGGAGTGGCTAGTGCCCTTTTTAACAGTCGAAAGTGATTGGAGGGCACCTAGCCACCCCCCTCCCACGCCCCTCATTCCCCCAAACACATCCAATCAAAATTTTGAGATAGCCATTTTGTTCAGCGTAGTTGATTTCCAGATAGAAAATATGTTTTTAAGGAGGATACTCTCCCACAACCCTCGGGGCAAGGTTTTTTATTTATGCCCTGGGGACATCTGCGAACGATGTTCGCACAATGTGTTATGTATTTAGTTTTATTTAGAGCAGGGCACTTCATATAAAAGGGGTCGTCGTAGACACTTCAAAAGGGGCTTACTTGACTGGAAATTGAGAGTTCTAGTGCCCTTTATAATAGTCGAAAGTGACTGGAGGGCAACTATCCCTCCCCTCCACGCCCATCATTCCCCCAAACACATCTGATCAAAATTTCAAGATACTTATTTTGTTTATCGTAGTTGATTTCCAGATTGAAAATATGTTTTTGAGGAGAACACTCCCCCATAACCCTAAGGGCACGGGATTTAAGTTATGCCCTGGGGACAGATATGATTTTTAATGAACCCGTTGGTGTAGAAACTTCAAAACAGGTTCATTCGATTGGAAATTCGAAGGGCTAGTTCCCTTTTCAATAGTCGAAAGTGATTAGAGGGCAACCAGCCCTCTCCTCATGCCCATCATTCCCCCAAACACATCCAATCAAACCAGTGATATAGCCATTTTGTTCAGCGTAGATGATTTCCTGATAGAAAATATGTTTTTGAGGAGGACACTCCCCCACATCCCTCAGGGCAAGGGCTTTAAGTTATGCCCTGGGGGCAGATAAGTTTTTTAAAGAAGGCGTTGTTTTAGAAACTTCCGCAACAGCTCATATTACCTGACACTCAAAAGGATCGTGCCCTGTTTAATAGTCGAAAGTGATTTGCGGGCCCCTACCCCCCCCCCCACGCCCGTCATTCCCCTAAACCTAGCCAATAAAAATATTAATAGAGCAATTTTGTTCTGTGTAGTTGATGTCCGGAGAGAAAATATATGTTTTTGGGTGATACACCCCCACACCCCACAGAGCCCGGATATAAGTAATGAGCTGGGGGCATATAAGGTTTTATTGAAGTCTTTGTCGTAGAAACTTGAAAAAGAGCTCATTCGATTTGAAATTCAAAGGGAGAGTACCATTTTTAATAGTCTAAAGTTATTTGAGGGCAACTAACCCCCCTCTCACGCCCACCTTTTCGACAAAGGCATCTAATTAAAATTTTTAGATAGTCATTTCATTCTGCACAGTAGTATGTTTTCTAAATTATGTCTTTCCGGATGAAAACCCCTCCCCCCACAACCTTCCGGGCTCGGGGTCTAAGTTATGCCCTGGGGCATATAACGTTTTTACGGACAGTTCTGTCGTAAAAAATTCAGAAGAGACCAGTCAATTGTAAAATGAAAGGGCTAGTGTATTTTTGAATAGTTGAAAGCGATTCGATCGCGACTAACGTCAAAACTTACAAAGTAGCCCTAGCCCTTTCAATTTCAAATCAAATGAGCACTTTTGAAGCTTCTACGACAAAACTTTCAATAAAAATCTTATATGCCCCAGGGGATAACTTACAACCCGTGCCCTGAGTGCTTGGAGGGGGGGTGTCATTATCAGAGACCTAATTTTCAGAACGTTCCACTTCGTTGAACAAAATGGCTATCTGAAACTATTGATTGGATGTGCTTGCAGGAATGGTGGGCATTAGAGGGGGCTTATTTACCCTCCATTCATTTGCGACTAATACACAGGGCACTAGCCCTCTCAACTTCGCATTGAATGAACCCCTTTTGAAGTTTTGCAACAACTCTATCAATAGAAACATTATATGTCCCCAGGGCAGAACTTACAACCTTTGCCCTTAGGGCTCTGGAGGGTGTTTCATTCTTAAATAAATAATTTCCAGAACTTACAACTACGTTGAACAACAGGGATATTTCTAAACTTTGATTGAATGTTTTTGGGGAAATGGGGGGCGTAATAGGGGGGTTGATTACTCTCCACTCACTTCGACAAATAAAAAGGGCAATTTCAATTTCCAATCAAATGAGCTTTTTTATTTTTGAAATTTCTATAACATCTGTCTATATAAACTTTATATGCCCCCAGGGCATAACTCGCAACCCTTGTACTGAGGGCTCTGTTGGGGTTATCGTAATAGAAGAACTAATTTAAATAACTTTCCACTAAGTGGAACACATGGATATCTCAAAATATTGATAGGATGTGTTTGGAGAAAGGGTGGGCATGTGAGGGGCGTTAGTCGCTATCCAATTACTTTCAATTATTAAAAAAGGCACTATAAATTTAAATAACTAGTGGAATTTGCCCTTTTGAAGTTTCTACGCTTTCAATAAAAACCTTATTCGCCCCCAGGGCATAACTTACAACCACAGTTAATTACAACAGTTAATTGACCAAACCTGTTTGATGCATTGCCTGTAAAAGTCAAGAGCTGATTTAATCGTGCTATATTTGGTTAGCGGGGGGTTTTCATACACCCTCCCTGCCAGTAAGTCCCTTTTGATGCTATTACGAATGAATTACTAATCCTTCCAAAGCGGATTTATACTCGAAATTTATCATGTCTAAAGTTACGCAAAAATCGTTCGACGAGTTCAGAAAAGTTTTGAGCGGAAAACTAGATTCTATTATTGCTACGCAGACAGAATTAAATAATAAGCTTGACGGAATTACTTCTGAGATCGCGTCGCTGAGAACGGAGGCTGCCGACCGATATGTGAGGCTTAATAACTTTGAGAAAACTATCGACGAGTATGTCGACAAGTACCAGGCCCTGGAAAAACAGCTACTACTTATCGACGTGAAAGATCGCCGTCTGAACCTTATTGTGCATGGTTTACCGGCAGAAGAGCCTAACAAAAAAAGTTGAAGATAGCGTCATTAAATTAGTTAGCGAAAAGCTGGGTGTAACTAGTGACATATCTATGACTAAGTGCTATCGGATTTCTTCACGGGCTGCAAACATCACAAATAGGCGCAGCAAGCAAAATAGCCGACGCAAGGAGTCCCCCGTATTTATTTCACTAAGCTCGGAGAGTGATGTCCTGTCGATCATGAACAATGTTAAAAAGCTAAAAGGTAGTGGGATTATAATCTCTACAGACCTGCCCCCTGCTCTCAACATGATTCGAAACTCCCTACTCTCGAAAGCACAAGAAATGAAAGAGTCGAAACTTATCGTTTCATCCAGAGTGCGTCATAAGGGTATTAACTTATGGCTAGAAGTGAAAAAAAGTGATTCCTCTGACTGGGAAAAGATTAATTAGTTTGTTTGTAGTGTATACGCGGACCATTATTTGTTTTATTTGTTTAATGAAATACGTCCGCGATCGAGCGATGAAACAAGTTCATTTTGTTGGTGTGTGTCATGATTGGGAAAATGACCACTAGTCAGTGTTGGTTTTTTTCTTTTCGTTGTTTTTTTCTTTCTTATTGTGTTCAGTGCTCAATGCGACTTCGATTTGTTAAGTTTGCCATACCAGATTATGCTTCATCGTCGCGATTATTTTTTTATATTTTACCAATGCCGATAAAAAAGGTTCGGTTTTTTGTTCGTGTGTTTTTTTAAGTTTAAGATAAGATATTTAACAAGACGTGCCCTACTCTTCCACATCAAGGTTTGGTTGATGATTTATTGCCTCATCACTACAGACTCCCACCAGACGGTTTGGTAAGTCAAAATGATTATGATTAATTCTACTGGTGATGGGGCATCGAGTAGGTTGAGAGATTTTGAGAGATACCCATTAGATTTAATAAAAATTTCTGCTGATTGTGGTTTTTCGGATGATGAATATGATATTTCTATTAGATCCCTCCCTATTAACAAATATTTACTCCCTAATGAGATTAATGGACATGTTTCTCCTGGTAGTGTGAGGCTGGCGAGTTTGAACTGTTGCGGGTTGATGAGTAGTTTGGACCATTTATCTTCTTTCCTTCCATGCTGCCGAGTTGATGTATTAGCTGTATGTGAGACTTTCTTAAATGAGTCGACTAGTCACCTAGCGAATATTAATGGTTAAAATTTTATTTCTAAGACTAGGAATGACAGATCGAGAGGAGGCCTTGGTTTTTTTTTATTAATAATGATATTACTTACAGGATTGTTTCGGATTTTGATTCTATGTATGAAGAAATATTGTTTGAATTTTTGGTTGTCGAGCTTGATTTTGATAATGAAAAAGTGTTGTGTTGTTTGTTTTACAGACCACCTAGTTCTTCGGTGCAACATTTCATAAGTAAGCTGGAAGCGTTTTCTTCGATCGCAATCGAGCGAAGTCGGAAGATTATGTACATTGGGGATTTTAATATTGATATAAGTAATGCTGGTCATGATCTTTCATCTACACAATATTCGCCTTCGGCTGTTGATTTTCTGACACTTTGTCTTTCGCTGGGGCTTCTCCCAGCTTGTCGTATTCCAACTCGAGTTGTAAGCTCGACAGCAACGGTAATCGAAAATATTTTTCTGAATATGGAATTTGATTCGTGTCATGTTATTATCGATGACACGTCAGACCACTTTATGCTTTTGATGGAGATAAAAACTGGGCGACAAACGGCGACTCCGATCAAAACAACTAGAAGGCTTGATGCTACATCTGTTCAGCAGTTGAATGAACTGCTGCTTAAAATTGACCCCTCTCCGCGCTTAGACTGCAAGGATGTAAATCAAGCTTCACAGTATTTTGTCAACGAATTTACCACAGTACTTAATGTGGCGTGTCCGATGTCTTCGACCCGTCTAAGACGTTACAACAGACCTAAAAAGCCTTGGGTTACACGAGGACTACTAAGGTCGATCCAATCAAAGAACAGGCTGTATAAAATATATCTATCGAATCCCGATGAAACAAATCAAGCCTTTTTCAAAGCTTACAGAAATTGCTTAACCAAGGCTCTCAGGTCTGCTAAACAGCTCTACTATTTGAAGGCATGCAATAGCGCGCATGGATCTCCTAAGAAGGTATGGACATTAATAAACGATTGTATCGGCAAAAAAAAGTTAAATTCTTTTCCAGACGAAATGATGCCCCCAGGTGGTGATACAGCTGTTAAAGGAAAACTTAACGTCGCCAACATGCTCAAACACGCACTTCGCTAAAATAGGTGAAAAGAC
Source organism: Artemia sp. Qi Xiang Cuo (assembly GCF_049724085.1). Taxonomy (NCBI): domain Eukaryota; kingdom Metazoa; phylum Arthropoda; class Branchiopoda; order Anostraca; family Artemiidae; genus Artemia; species Artemia sp. Qi Xiang Cuo. Next base: position 759,115 of record NC_142812.1, read on the forward strand.
GTCGGAAGAGGCATCCCAAAAATCAACGCCAAATTCTGCTGATTTCAAAAGTTTTCTACCCTCTTCTACTGACCGATCCATATTCCTCACTCCAGTCTCGTCTGCTGAATTGATGCTTGTACTTCATCAACTCAAAAATGGACACTCAGAAGGAATCGACGCATCTTCTACGAACTTGCTTAAATAGATTATGCCTAGTATAGTAAATTTTATTGTGCACATAATTAATCTTTGTTTCAAGAATGGTATCTTCCCTTCATGTATGAAGTCCGCCCGTGTCATTGCACTACATAAAGGGGGAGATATAAATGATCCGTCCAACTATAGGCCCATATCTATTCTATCTGCTTTCGGAAAAATTATTGAACGTTGTTTGTACGTGAGGATTGTAAATTTTCTTGACAAGAATAGTTTTTTCAGTAAGTCTCAATTCGGGTTTCGAAAAGGACATTCTACTGAGCATGCTATTTTGGCAGTAACCCAGTTTATTTATGATGCCTTGGATAAGGGTGAAATTCCAGCTTCCATTTTCGTGGATATACGGAAAGCGTTTGACACTATTTGTCACATGATTTTAAATGAAAAATTGTCTAATTGTGGTATACGTGGTCCGGCTAAATCGATAATATTGTCATATTTAAGCGATAAAGTCCAGTGTATTGATGGGGGCGAAGTTATATCAACGTCTTCGTACCAGTCCAATAAAGTTGGAGTGCCCCAAGGTTCAATTCTCGGCCCTCTGTTGTTTTTAATTTATATTAATGATATTAGTAATTAAGTTGAGGACCTAGGGCTGACCGTTCTCTTCGCAGATGACACAGCTTGTAGTGTCTCTGGAATCGATGAAGATTGTGTCAAACATAATTTAAGTCTAGTATTCGATAGACTAGTAGAATGGTTTATGGCAAATAGGCTAGCTCTGAACACTTCAAAAACAAAGTTTATGGTATTTTCGCGTATGTCATGGGCACTTCCATGTCTGAAGTTGATTAAGTCATCTGTTTCAGGTATGGATATATCACGTGTTGAAATTATTCGTTACCTTGGTGTGCTGGTTGACTCAAATTTGAGTTGGAAGCCACATATAAATGGTATAAGATTGAAGCTTGGAAGGAACGTGGGTATTATGCAACGTATGAAATTCATTTTGCCGTTTGAAGCTATGCGTTCTATTTATTTCGCTCTTGTTCATTCTTATCTAAATTACTGCCCACTTATTTACTTGAATACTTTCAGATCCCATTTAATTCCGCTTCAGAGGCAACAAAATAAGGCGCGTAGTATTTTAAAAAGTTATCTTCCTTCCCCAGCGTCTTTCCCCAGTAAGTCTTCTACAAAGAGTTTATATTGTTTATTGAATATTCTTCCTGTTGAACTTGCAGTTACTTTTAACTCGATTTTATTCAAGGTTAATCATAATCTCCTGTCACTGCCCAGCTATTTCTTTTCTTTTGATTTGTTCCCAATTGCTCCGCCATCTTCTCATCTAGCTCGCAGCATACGCAAACTACGCCAGCCGTTGATGATTTCAGAGAGGTCCCGGTTTTCTCTACGAAATAGTGTGGTTGCCGCGTGGAACAAATATGAATCTATTTTTGATTTTGATGTGTCGATTGGAATTTTAAAAAATAAAATCATTCCTTTTGGACATTTATTAGTCAAATATTATTTTATTATTAATATATTCTCCTTATAATAATATTCTCTTCTTATTTTTAGATCTCTTAGGATCTTGATATCCTTCTTCTTGTCCCATTGCTGGTTGAGAGTTGTTTTTGTATCGTCGGGTGGGTGTCTGCCGTGATGTGGTGAGTAATTAACCTTACATTTATTTATTTATTTATATTTGTTTGTGAAGTCTACCATTTTTAATGAAAATCCGTATATTTCTTTATTGTTTTTCTTTTTTTATCTGTGCAAAACGAGCTTGTCTCACTGCCAGATATCTGTATATATTTAATGTCATTATGTAAGATTGAATAATAAATGAACCTGAACCTGAACCCTGAGGGCTGTGGGGGGAGGGGTTGTCATCCTTAAAGACCTAATTTCCAAAACTTTCAACTACGTTGAATAAAATGACTATCTAAAATATTGATTGAATGTGTTCGGAGAAAAGAGGGCCGTGAGAGGGGAGTTAGTTGCCTTCGAATCATTTTTGACTATTAAAAAGGGCACTAGCCTTTTGACTTTCCAATCAAATGAGGCCTTTTTCAAGTTTCTACGACACAGATTTCAATAAAAACCTTATATGCCTCCAGGGCATAACTTATACCCCTTGCCCTGAAGACTGTGGGGGGAGTGCCCTGCTCAAAAGTATAATTTCCTGAACTGTGACTTGTGTGGACCAAAATGGCTTTCACAAAATCTGTAGTGGAGGTGTGTGGGGACATGGTGGGCGTGGAAGGGGTATTAGTTGCTTTCCAATCACTTTAAACTGTTCGAAAGGGCAGTAGCATTTTCAATTTCTAATCAAATGAGCCCTTTTTGAAGTTTCTATGACAACGTGGTAAATCAGAACCTTATATGCCCCCTTGTACTAACGTAAACCACTTTTCCTGAGGGTTGTGGAGAGGTTATCATTCTCAAAAAATTAATTTTCAGAACTAAAAACTAAGTTGAATAAAATGGCTTTTTCAACTTTTTGATTAGATGTGTTTGGGGAAAAGGTGGCCGTGAGAGGTGGGTTAGTTTCCGTCTAATCCCTTTTAACTATTAAAAAGGGCACTAGCCTTTTGAATTTCCAATCGAATGAGCCTTTTTTAAAGTTTCTATGACAACGCCTTCTATAAAAAACCTTATATGCCCCCAGGATATAACTTACAACCCTCGCCCTAAGGGCTGTGGGGGACTGTTCTCAAAAACATAATTTCTATCTGGAAATCAACTAAGCTGAGCAAAATGGCTATCTCAAATCCCGATGTGTTCCGGGAAATGGTGGACATAGAAGGGGTATTAGTCGCCTTCTAATCACTTTCGACTAATAAAAAGGGCACAAGCCACTCCAATTTCCAATTGAATGAGCACTTTTCGAGGTTTCTACGACAACTTCTTCGATGCGGAGTACCCTGCTCTAAAGGAAAAAATTAATAAATAAGACATTGCGCCAACATCGTTCTTATATGCCCCCGGGGAATAACTAAAATCCTTGCCCTGAGGGTTGTGGGGCAGTGTCCTCCTCTTTACTTAGTCCCCTTTTCTTGTCCCGTTCTCGGGTGTCCCCATTCTTTACTTAGGCAGCGCGATCGTACTGCCTATCATTTATACAACAACTTTCTATATAAACCTTATATGCCCCCAGGGCATAACTTACAACCCTTGCAATGAGGGCTCTGATGGGGTTATCATCCTAAAAGATCTAATTTCTGGAACTTTCAACTACACTGAACAAAATGGATATCTCAAAATTTTGATTCGATGTGTTTTGGAAAATGGTGGGCGTTAGTCACTATCCAATCACTTTAAACTGTTAAAAAAGGCACTAGCCCTTTCAATTTCCAATTGAATGAGCCCTTTTGAAGTTTCTACGACAACGCTTTCAACAAACACTTTATATGCCCCAGGGCATAACTCACAACCCTTGCCTTGAGGGGTGAGGGGTGAGGGGTTGTCATCCTTAACGACCTAATTTCCAAAACTATCAAATACACTGAATAAAATGGGTATCTATAATTTTTTATTAAATGTGTTCGGGGAACTAGTGGGCGTGAGAGGGGGATGGGTGGCCCTCAAATCACTTTTGACTATCAAAAAGGGTACTATCCTTTTGAATTTAAAATTAAATGAGCCTTTTTTATGTTTTTACGACAAAGATTGCAATTAAAACCTTGTATGCCCCCAGGGCATAACTTATAATCCTCGCCCTGAGGGTTGTGGGGGAGTGTCCTCCTCAAAATATATTTTCTATCTGGAAATAAACTATGCTGAACAAAATGGCTTTCTCAAGATTTTTATTGATGTGTTTGGGAGAATGATGGGCGTGAGGTGGGCTAGTTGCCCAACAATCATTTTCGACTATTAAAAAGGGCACTAACCCTTTGCATTTCCAATCGAATCATTTTTTTTGAAGTTTCAACGACAACACCTTCTTTAAAAAACAGTATATGACCCCAGGGCATAACTTAAAACCCTTGCCCTTAGGGTTGCGGGATAGTTTTTTTTTTAAGTTTCTACGACAACACCTTCTTTAAAAACGCCAACTTAAAACCCTTGTCCTGGGGGCTGTGGGGGAGTCTCCTCCTCAAAACATATTTTCTATCTGGGAATCAACTACGAACACCCTGGCTATATACAATTGTGGAGGGGATGTGTTTGGGGACGGCGGGCCATGGGGGGGGCTATTTGCCCTCCAATCACTTTCGACTATTAAAAAGGGAACTAGCCCTTCAAATTTCCAATCGAATGAGCCTGTTTTGAAGTTTCTTCGACAACGCCTTCTATGAAAACCTTATATGCCCCCAGGGCATAACTTAAAATCCTTGCCCAGAGGATGGTGGGGGAGAGTCCTCCTCAAAAACATATTTTCTATCTGGAAATCATCTACAATGAACAAAATGGCTATCTCAAAATTTTGATTGGATGTGTTTGGGGGAATGTTGAGCGTGGGGGGCGGGCTAGTTGCCCTCCAATCACTTTTGACTATTAAAAATGGCACTAGAACTCTCAATTTCCAATCGAATGAGACCCTGTTGAAGTTTCTACGACGACCCCTTCCATATACAGGGCCCTGCTCTAAATAAAAATAAATAAATAGTACATTGTGCCAACATCGTTCTTATATGCCCTCAGGGCATAACTTAAAACCCTTGCCCCGAGGGTTCTGGGGAAGGGTCCTCCTCAAAAGCATATATTATATATTGAAATCAGCTATACAGAATAAAATGTCTATCACAAAATTTTGATGGACTGTGTTCGGGTACATACTGGGCGTGAGCGGGGGATTGGTTGCCCTCAGTTCAATATTGACTATTAAAAAGTTCTTCCCCTTTTATTGCCAAATTCTTTCAAAATTGTTTATTGGTCAGTTGAAAGAATCTTAAAAGGGCTGGTAGCTATCAAGGTGTACATACAGTTAAACCAGGTAATGGAAAAGCTGGAATATAAAAGATTAATAGCCTAAAACAGCCATGCTACTATGTAGCAGCAATTCTCTGGTTATTTTGGGGATTAGATTAGGGCAAAACTAATATCACAGCTTCATAATGGATGTGACTGCCAGGGTACCAATCAATGTTGTTCTTCTAGAGAATCAAATAGTTAGTTTTATAGTTGTAGTATAGTAGTCAAAGAGTATCAATCATGCAGTTGGGTATGCATTATTTTTATAATAACAAAAGCATTGGTGTGCACAACTTGGAAATTTTTTGTTATTCATATTTTTGACTTATGAATAAAGTAAACATAGCCTACCACTTGATGCCTTTCTTTATCCTCTTTCCAAATATAATAATCATTTTTGTTGGAAATGAATTTTACTCCTGCCCCTATATATACCAATTCAGGGTATATATTTGCACATTAGGGGGGGGGGTTAAACTTACCTCTCATTTAAATAAGAAATGAAATTTACCCCCACCCCCCTAATATACAAATATAACCCTGAATTGGTATATATAGGGGTGGGGGTAAAATTCATTTCTAACAAAAATGATTATTATAATTGGAAAGAGCATAAAAAAGGCATTGAGTGGTATGTTTACTTTATTTGTAAGCCAATAATATGAATAACGAAAAATTTACCTACAACTCTAACCATAAAGTAAAAGCACTAAGCTCTATATAGTATACTTCTGACTTTGAATACTATACACTACAAGCAGTATTAGAGTAAATATGATAGTCTACAGTACTTTAGATAAAATGGTACATAGCCTATAAAATTGTGGAGTATGATATTTCTTGCTAGCATATGGCTTGCCACTGAGTTAGATTAGATTGTTAATTGTGATTCAGAAAACTAGCCTATTAATATTTCTAAATGTAAGCCATAGGCTACTAAGTAACATTTGTTACTTTTCAGCAAATTTTATATATAAAAATACTTTTGCTCTAAAGCGGTGTTCACAAGCATGTCTAGCTAGAATCCCATTTCTAGACACGTGTCTAGCCAGAATCCAATGTCTAGGCAACAACCGTTCACATATAAAATTTGGTGCTTAGCTAAAACTACAAATTTAGTTTCAAATTAGCCAATCAACAGAACTTATGCAGGCAAAACTTTCAAATATTATAATCTCTATTTTACTGTCCCAAGCTAATGGATGAGATAAGCAAAACAATTGCCTTAGTGTGCTTCATTATTATGTCTGGTGTTGTACATTTGCCTAAAATGAAAAAAACAATTAATGAGAAAACAAAAATTAAATTTCAGTTTACAAATGTAAACAAAATGATGAAAATAGTGGATCTTACCCATTCTGATTGGCTGTAATTGAAAATCCTAGACATTGAGTTCTAGAGGCTAGAACTCAATGTCTAGCCAAGCACCTTGTCTAGCATGTCTAGCTAAGCACCAAATTTTACTTGTGAACAGTTGTTGCCTAAACATTGGATTCTGGCTAGACACGTGTCTCGACATGGGATTCTAGCTAGACATGCTTGTGAATGCTGCTTAAGCAAAGCTATAAAAACACAAGTTGTGTTGCTAAAGTGTTGGGTAAATTTTTACCCAATCATACTATTGACTTACAAATAGAGTAAACATACCACTTGATGCCTTTTTTTATATTCTTTCCAAATATAATAATGATTTTTGTTGGAAATGAATTTTACCCTCATCCCTATTTACCAATTCAGGGTATATATTTGCACATTAGGGGGTGGCGGTAACTTTCCCCCACCCCCTAACATGCAAATATATACCCTGAATTGGTATATATGGGGATGGGGGCTAAAATTCATTTCCGACAAAAATGATTATTATATTCATAGAGCAAAAAAAAGGCATCAAGTGGTATATTTACTTTATTTGTAAGTCAATAAGGTCAATATATACCAAATCATATTATTGAGTTAGGACTAAAGTGAATACACCATTCAATGCTGCCTTTTTTATGCTGACTATAAATATTATTAGCATTTCTATCAGAAATTAATTTCAGCCCCCCCCCCCCTATATATGCCAATTCAGGGTTAGGTTATGTTAGGTTGGGTATAGCCTATATAGGGGGGGGGCTGAAATTCATTTCTGATAGAAATGCTTATTATATTCGTAATCAGCATAAAAAAAAGGCATTGAATGGTGTATTCACTTTATTTGAAACTCAATAATATGATTTGGTATATCCTATATTGACCCTCAATAATATGATTTGGTAAAAATTTTACCAAGTTTTGACAGCTTTTGGAGTTCTGCTACAGGCAGGTTTGGAACTTTTTGCACACCTGCTGATATGTAGGCTAGCCTATTTAATCTTTGGAACCCTAAAAATAACAATAGGTTTGATACAGTAGCTTAATGATACCTTCCCAGGTTAAAATTTTAGCCACAGTTTAATTCACATAATTTTCAAGTTAGCAAGGAACACTTAAACTAGAGAACTACCAGATAGACCTAGCCTAGTCTACTTAATAAACTGGTAAAAATCTCTTCATATAGGCTAGCTAAGAACCTTAACAAGAATTACGTTCCATTAGGAAAGTTATAGTTAGCCCAATAAAATTAAAAAAAAATTGGCTTTTAGACCTACTTTTGATATAACTTTTGAACTTCACAGCAGTCCAAACGAGGCAATTGAAGGGCCTAAAGGAGAAAGCCAAACGTTTTATGTTCCTTTCTTTCTGAAAAGCTAGATACTTTAAGTACTGTATAGATGGCACTAAAAATCGGAAAATTAAGAGTCAACTTCAATTTAAATTTTCATGTCATTTAGTCAAATATTACTTAAAGGAGCTCCACACGGAGTGTGTTTAACTGAGCCCCTTTCATCGTATTTCATTTAGATCAACCCGTATCTAACACAATCTTAGAGCAAATCAACCCACATTTAATTCAAATCCTGTTAGTGGAAGGGGGACTTGGTATCTCCAGCGCAATGTTTGGGTTATATAGCTGTTTTGAAAAGTAAAAATAACCTTTTACTTTTGCAATTTTTTGGGGGAGTGCAAGATTAGCGGAAAAATCTATAGAAAAAGCACAGAACTCCTTCAATCAGAAAGATTTATTTTTTGCTATTTAGTCTTGAAGAGACGGGTTTTCAGTTTTCCGACAGAAACCTATCCAGAAGTCAGTGTTGCGTTTTCTCGTCTAATCGTTTATGATAGGTTTAACTTAATAAGTTTAATTATGAGAAGCCAAAAAAAATACAATCTTTTTATTTTCACCTTTTTACAAATTTAACCTTTATATTTTGTATCTTCTTTGACTCATACATCTTTTAAGAATCTTAAATTGGTTTTGGTGGTTCTGAGATGCGTAGTATATTGGCGGCAGTTTAAGTTTAACTTAGTCATAATGCTCTCGGTTTTGTATCCTGGCTGGATGGCAATGCTATTTATAGATAATAGCAGGGCAATAATCAAAAGACACAAGTTTGTGGGGTTTTGTTTATAATATTTTTTATCACCCAAGGAAAAGCCTCAAGCCTTCCTACAGGTCTACATAATCAGAAATTTCACCATTTCTACCGCACTTAAGATGTAAACTGCCAAGCTATTATGTAGTAGTTTAGTGATTCGTTTTTCTGAAGATTCTAATGGTTTTATTTTGAACAGATAGTGACACTGCACTATGTTTGATCAGACTTGTTAGTTCCTTTTCAAAAGCATTGTTATAGCCCCAAAATAAATGTTTTTCGTCTATTAGTGCTCAGGCTCATGCTAACAAGTTTTTCATCCGGACATGGTTCATCTTCTCATGATGTATATCCCAGATATGTATTGTCTGTTTCTTGAAAATTTGGAAAAACACTATTTTGCTGCTTTCTAATTTATTCATAAATAAAATTAGAACTAGTAAGAGTCTAATTTTGTTTATTTCTCATCTATTAAAAAACCGGAAAAAGAACTGGTCACACAAGAAAAGAAAAAAGTATCAATACAGCTAAAAATTAGCAAAACAAGGAACACAAAAATAATGAATCAGAATCTATTAGCTAAATCCATAGGGAGTCCACCCATTTAGTCCCTTATATTAATTTTCTTAATGCCTCCATAGTTTTTTGCACATTTGTAGTATTATTCATCAACTCTTGGGATTTGACAACTGAGCCCCCATTCCTCCAAAACAAATATTTGAATATCTTCTGAATTTTTCTGAAAAATAAATTTAGTTTCTCACAAAATATAGCCTATAGCTGACTCAGGGGGACGCAAGGGGGAGGCTAAGCTTGAAAATTGCTTTGGTGGTGGTAGAGTTCTAGAAAATGAAGTTTAACCCTCAGTCACTAGGTAGTATAGGAAATCCGTCAGCGCAAACGAACGAGGTTAAGGGTTGTAAACAAGGCTAAGCTTCAAACCGAATAAGATAATGAATAACATACTTCGGGATGACCTTTAGGAGTGGCACCCCATTAAAAAACTATAGGCTAGTAAACGACACAGCATTTGTACTGGATTCTAAATAATGGACAGTTTAAGAGAAGGACATAGCAGTTTTAAGAAGTGTTGAGGATATGTTTACCAAGATTTCACTTTTAGATTAATACTTTGGAAGTGTATGAGTCACCAAACGCCTTTAACCTTGAAAAAATAGGGATAAACGTCTACGAGCCAATATTAGAATATTGGAAGCTGTAGTGGTGACAGTGATCATGTATGGCTATGTAGACTGGGTTCTCTGAGTAAAGGGGGAAGATTTGTTAAATGTTTTCCAGAGTACTTGCCTCTGGATTGTTTTGAGTACTCAACTGACCGACCGTATTTCAAAGGTTTTACGAAAACTGTGTTTCAATCCCACTTTCTAGGGCTATAATGAGAGATAGGTTGACGTGATTAGGGTATCTTTTGCGGGTGAAAGATGACAGATTCCCAAATATTATTCTTTTTGGCAAACCATCTAAGACTAAACAAAAACCTCTTTGTACTCAGTTGGGGTGGGAGGATGTCGTAAGGACTGATTTAAGGGAAACAGGAACTTCGTATGAGGATGTAAAAAGGAAGGATTTGAATAGATTGGTATGGAGGCAGATTTTGCGTGCTGTGTTGGCCCTTGGCGGCTTGGGGCTGCGGGGAGTTTTAGTAATACTTTTAGTAGAATCATAACCGAACTTTAAAAATACAATTTTGACAGCAATATAAAAGTCAAAAAAACTTTTTTTTCGAAGAGACTCTTTGAAAAAAAACGCTTTACGCTAAAGTCAAACTTTAGCGTAAAGAGATTAAAGATTTTGACTTTGTTTTCAAAAGCTCTTTTATAAAGAATTCTTTTTATTTAAATCTATTAGATTGAAAAGCTTTCTTAATATTATCCAAAAATAGGGTAAATTCGCAATAGAACTGAAAAAGAAGTGGGGAGAGGGGAGAATAAATGTTCATCCTTTACACTTTCGCAAAGGGGTACTAATTGTTCTCCAGAGTTCAGAGTTCTCCAGAGTGTGTGTGTGCGCTTGCCCCCCTCCCCCCCCCCCCAGATCCGCCACTGGTGGCAGCATTGCTTAAGAAGGCCGTCTGAAGTCGGGGAAATCTCTAGCTTTGGTGAGTTTAAATACAATTTTCATTGTGTTGACTGGTCAATTGTATAATTCCATTATAATGTTAGATGGCAGATATTTGTACGGAGATCATTAGTAGTGTTGAAAAAAAGGTTAATTGCTGAAGGACATTGTTTAATTTTAATTCCTGCGTTTTTCTCTTTCGGTTAGGATAATTTTCGGTATTTTCCTATTATCAGGGCCTCTCTAAAAAGTCAAGTTCGGTTAATGCTAATGAAATAAAATAGGATGAATATGTAATAGTTTCGAAACAAATTTGGGCTATATATTTGCACATTAGGGGGGGGGGGGGGGGAAAGTATTGCATATATTAAATACTTAACCGAACCTAACCTAGATACCTTTCCCCCTCCCTAAAATCCAAAAAAAAAACTGTTTAATATCGTATACGCAATGAAAACCTTATTATCATTGCCTGCTCTACAACAGATAAGACGTCACAAATTTTGAACTTATAGGTTTCCGCAATTTTCAATCATACGATGAAAACGAAAGGAAAGAGGAAAAGAGAAAAGAAGAAGAAAAAAAGAAAAAAATTGTGGATTATGCTCCTTGAGTAAAAATCGATGCTTGATGGTGCGCGTGCACCATCTAAAAAAATGTTCTTTGAGCATTTAGTAAAACAGATGCGATTTAGTAAATTTTTCCTCTTAGATTTAGTAAATTCTTCCAGACCAGGGTGGCAACCCTGACAGAGAAGGCTGCCGCATAAACTTTCGAGAATGCTCATTCGATTGGAACTTGGAATTTCGATTTCTCTTTTAAAGAATCAAAAGTGATTAGAGGACAGCTAGCTCTCCCACATTTTTTTTCTCAAATGTATTCTATAGAAGTTTTGAGATAGTCATTTTGTTCAAAATTGCCCAGAGATGATAAAGCAATGCATCCGGGGTTAACACAATCCCGAAAAGCCCAGGATAATGGGCTATAGCTTATAACCAGGGAGCATATAAGGTGTGATAGTAGGGGTGGTCATATAATTATCGGAGGAGGCTAATGTGACTAGAAATTGAAAGTTCTAGCTCTATTTCTAAAACTCAAGAGTAATCAGAAGGCAGCCTGCCGTCCCCCACGCACTTTTCTTTCTCTAATACTTCTGATCAAAATTTTGAGTTAGTTTTTTGGTTTAAAATGGTCCGAATGTCAAATAACTACGGCTCTGGGTTTGATAATCCCCAGCCCTGGTAAAAAGGGCTGTAAATTATGCTACCGGCAAACCCTTGACTTTTAAAGATTCTATGGATGGTATGGTCGCATCAAATTCGGAGGAGGCTCTCTCGTTTGGACATCAGAATTACTTGTCCCCTTTTTAAGAGTTGACAGTGATCACAGGGTAATCCATCCCTCCGTTCTTCATCCCCCCCAAATACATCCTATCAAAATTTGAAAATAGCTAATCTGTTCAAAATAGTCCAAAGATTACAAACAATACCTTCGGGGCTGATAGAACCTTCAGAGCCAGCGAGCAAGGGATTTAGGTTATGTTCGGTAACATACTCGTATATGGTTTGTATGAAAAAGGTGAACGCATAAACTTTGGAAGATACTTATTTAATTATAAATTGTAATTTTTATCTACCTTTTTAGGAGTCAAAAGTGATCGGTAGGAACATAGCTCCCACCCCCCGATGCCATTTCTTTACCAAATGAATTCTATCTCAATTTTGAGATCACAATTTTTGTCCAAAATAATTCAATGATTATATAGCAATCCTTTCGGGGTTAAAACAGCCCCATAGAGCCTGGGGGTGCGGTTTTAAGTTATATCCGAGGGTTGTATTAACCCCGGAGGCATTGCTATGTAAACGTAAAACTCAAAAATGTAGACAATAACAGTGCCTATTATGAGAGTAAAATAGGTTTTTGTATACGTGTTTTCGTAGACAGTATACTGTGTTATTACCAGTGTATAATGTTGTCTCTTAGGTACTCTTTGTATCGTCGCTTCACACCACTCAGCTTTCTGATTTTTACTGCCAAACTATCTAAAAAGTCATTCTCAAGAGAGGATCAGAAGAGTAATTTAGGTCAGGAGGATCGAAATTTTATTGAGTGTACAGTCCCCTACTAAGCCTCCCATTGAAAACAACCTTTCAAATAGGCTCTTTGTATTATTTTTAAAATTCAGAATTGTCATATACGACTTTCAGGCCGGAAAGCCACTGTTTGCAAAGGTTGTTGGCACTTGTCTATTATATAAAACACACTCGAGAAGTGAAGTTTGTAGACAATAAAACATGATGAAAATATAATACTTTTTAGCAAAAATGTGAAGGTCATTTGTGAATTATTAAATTGGAAGCTTTGGCGTCAGCTGACTGTCTCAAAGACAAAGAAAAGTTTATTATTAACGCGATTCTTGACCTGAGGACATTTCTGCGTTCTGAGTGCATATTTCCAAGTTGTAGTTTTCACAATTATGCTAATAAAGTATTCAATTTTCATATTTTTTATTTCATTAGCTTTAACCAAACTTCACTTCCCGAGTGTGTTTTATATAATAGACAAGTACAGGGGCGTCATTTGGGAGGGGCTTTCTGGGCTAAAGCTCTCCTCTGATTTTGGAGGGGTCCCGAAACAATAGTCACAATTATAATCATCTTATGTTAAATATAAAAAAATTGTGTTTTCAGTAAAAACAAATTCGTTAAAAATAGAGTTGCACTTCAAAACAATCTAGGCTATTGATAGTTTCATTCCTAACCACACCTATTTATTATTCCTATTTCATATTTAAAAGCCACGGTGCCTGACTTTCATTGCAATAAAACAAGGCGACCCAGAATCTGTAACAACATTACATATGTCGGTTACGTGATTCTGAGGCAGTGAGCTTTTCTATATATACGCCTGATGTACTTTTTATTTCTAAGAGTGTGTTCTTGAATCTGTTCTGAATTGTGTTGTTTTGAAATTTCGCTTATTGGATTTTTATCAAATAAAAACGATGATTTAACAACAGTTATTTTTTTATGATTTACATAAAGATAAGAAAAAATATATTAAATAAAAGAACAACCATGAGAATTGATAACAATATTGAAGAACAATACCAAGTATTACTTACCAAAAATTATAAAAAAATTAAAACATGGAAAAAGCAGAAGATTTGTTAATAGGACAGTTAAAAATAATTTGTACCAACAATCAAATACCAATATTTGTACTTCACAACTGAAAGGCCTTATCTATAGAGGGGGGGCTTGGGTTGAACCAACTTATAAAAAAGGTGAGAAAAACATGAAAAAAACAAAAAACAAATAAGAGACCTTCCAATTGGTGTCAATTCAAGAAAACTTTGGATGGGGGGGGGATGAATTTACTTTTTGACATCCAGAAGAGGGGGGAGGGCAATTTTGCTGTTTTTTCGGTTTTTCTACGAAAATATCAAGCCAGTGTCATGAGCACCTACATTCAGATATGCAAGCATGTATTAAAGCAGTTGCACCGCATGCAATTTATATTCATCGCTATGCTCATAGACACAACCTTTTGTTGGGTGATCGTATTTAGACCTTGAGACGAATGACATCTGTCTACTTCGCTCGTTACTACTTCTATTGTGTTATCGTAAATGGCAATATAAACTAGCAACTGCTTGTTAATGCTCAGAAAGTCGCTAGCATAACTGTTCCTCAGTTGGAGAAATCCTCTTGCCTACCACAAGATTGGTATACTGATATATATTGGTGAACAGAGTTCTGAATAGATACAACTGTATCTTGACTGTTTCATCAATTACCAAAACATTCTTCCAACGTGGGCTCAGGCCCACGGACTTGCAACCAGTCTTCAGACATTTGAATTTATATTTTCACTCAAACTAGCGGATTTTTTTTGCCACAATGTCTCTGTTTGAGCAGCTGCAGGTGGTAGACCTAGTTGTCTCTGGAGCTTTAGGTCTTATTGCAGCTCCATGAGATAAAACTATTGACACGCAAACTGAAAAAGCTTTTGATGTAATGTTTCATAAAGCAAAAGAATTTTCCTGTGAGTGTGGCCTCACTGAAGACCTTTTACAAAATTTTTCCGAATTCTGGGTCCTCATGAAAAAGACAAACGCGTGCAGAGTAAGTAGCTTCCAGCTTACCTGATTTTGCAACCATGTCAACTTTGGGACAAAGTGATCATGCTGAAGTGAAAGAATCAACTCAAGATGCTTTCAGAAGGGATTATTTTCTTGTGATAGACAGATTGTGCTGTGAGTTTGAAAGCCACTGCACGAATGGTCTTTCACTGTTAGAGTCAATCACTGTATTAGATCTTGATCTGCCACACTTTCTCAATACGAGCTGACTGGCTAGTGTGGCAGCATATTAGAAAGAAGTTTGCATTGTCACAACGCTGATTGCCTCACAAACAGATCTTGTGAGAAGATATATCGACTCTTTAGGCAATAGGCCAAAAGATCTCTTAGAACTTCACAATTTTGTGAAGTCAATGTTGATAGCATATTCTGAAGTTTTGAAAAAAATACAAATCTTCATTACTCTGCCTATCACACAGTTCATATATTATCCAGTATGATCATTCTCTATCTCACCCATTATAAAAACCCGGACAAGGGTGCGAGCGCTCCGGAGAACGTTTTGGCAGATATAAACATGTTAGACATGCTAGACAGTTTCCGACTGTTTCCATCAAAGTGCATTGAAACAAACGGAAATAAAGCTAATGCAGAAACAGGCTAAACAAGCTAAGGCAGAAATAAGTGGGAGGAGCTTTTTGCTCACGAAGACCAGAAATGATCTGCGATAAGCTTACTGGTATATTCTGTCTACTGTGGCCTATCACAACTGCTTGTAATGAGATTCTTTTCTAAATTAAGCCTGATTAGAACCTATTTAAAATCAACACTTGGTGACCGAAGGCTCAGTGATCTGATGTTGGTGTTTAGTGAAAAAAAAAATGTGTGAAATCATTGGATTTTGAGGCTTTGGTTGGTATTTTTAGAAAAATGAGACCTCGTTATTTCCCAGTTTTGCATCGAAACTGTGAATTATTTTCCAACTGAAGTTCTCTGTATTTATAAAAAACATTTAACTTGCTTGTTACTATTGTTATTTGATTTTGGGAAGGGCCAGTGATAACCACTGTGAATGAATGTTGCTATTAAACAACTACGAGCCGTCCTGTTTGGGGGGCTCACCGCGGGTTCTTAATCCCCCCCCTTAGGTCCGAAATAAATGACGCCACGGGGCAAGTACCTCAGAATCCCATACAATAAAGTCAGATTTGCTTATAACCTGAAATAACGTCCAACCATTGGGATCGAGGTTTGGGTTGCTACCCCAAGAAAACACATTTATCATCTTATAATCACATATTAAAAAATAAATTATAAAGAAAATAGGTTCTTTTAGTATCTACCTATGTTTTTATTACTAATTTTTCTTGCTCATGTCGGTTTAATTAAACAGGGAACAGTGGAATTTTTCACGGGAAAAAGATAGATTACTAAGAAAATGTGAAACTTATTCATTGCTCAAAAGTGTAATATCAAACAGTTCGTGGTAACTAACTGTAAGTTAGGAGCGACCCGGCTCAATGGTAACCGAAACTCTAGAAAACGGTATTTTGATACAAATAGATACATCAAAAGAATCAGATTTTAATGCTGATTTCAAATATATAAGTTTCATTAAGTTTAATCTTACCTATCAAAAGTTACGTGCCTGAGAAAATTTGGATCATTTTCGAAAAAAGGGGGAAAGACCCCCTAAAAGTTTTAGAACCTTAATGAAAATCACACCATCATATTCCGCGTATCAGAGAGCCCTATTGTAGAGGTTTGAAGATCCTATCTACATAAATGTGGACTTTTGCATTTTTTGCCAGAAGAAAGGTAACGGGTGCGTGTTTATTTGTTTTTTTTTGTTTTTTTCCCAGGGGTGATCGTATCGACCCAGTGGTCCTAGAACATCGTGGGAGGGCTCATTGAAATGGAAATTAAAAGTTCTAGTGCCCTTTTTAAGTGACAAAAAAAATGGAGGGCAACTAGGCCCCCTCCCACGCTCATTTTTTTCACAAAGTCACCCGATTAAAATTTTTGAGATAGCCATTTTGTTTAGAATGTTCGAAAATATTATAAGTATGTCTTTTAGGATGACTTAATCCTCCGAAGTTCGCGGGGGGAGGGCTGAAAGTTATAAACTTTACCCACTGTTAATCTATAGTATTGGTTATTGGGAAGTATAGAGACGTTTTCAAGGGAGATTTCTCCTGGTAGTGGGGGGGGGGTCGGGGGTAATATGGGAGGATCTTTCCATGAGGGAAGTTTTCATGGGGGAAGGGACATTGCTATGAAGGGACGCCGGACTTCCCAGCATTATTTAAAAAAAGATCAGAAATTAAATATAAAAAACAAGTTTTTCAACTGCAACAGCAGCAACATCAAAACTTTAAACGAACAGAAAATATTACATATATGATTGGGTTCAACCCCTAGTCCAATACCTCGCTCTTTAAGCCAAAGATTTTTTAGCACTTTCATAAGAGATATTTATTCTAATTAACGGCCTTTGTGATTAAGCGGTCATTTTTAAAGAATTGGAACAAAATTCGAACTTCCGCTTAAAGAGCAAGGTATTGACTAAGGGTCGAACCCCCTAATATAATTAAAAATATATGAATATAGAAGTTCTTTACGCAAGTTAATTCGTAAGTTACGTATATTTATTACTAATAAAAACGTTAGTAAATAAAATGAAACAAGCTTTGAGAAAGCCATTTAACCAAATAAAACTAAATTAATATGAAAATTTTGTTTTAATTATTCATGTACGGTGAGCCAAGATCAAAACCTGCCTTTATTCAAAAACGTTCAAAAATTAAATAAGAAAACAAGTTTTTTTGACTGAAAGTAAGGAGCGACATTAAAACTTAAAACGAACAGAAATTATTCCGTATATGAAAGGGGCTGTCCCCTCCTCATAGCCTCGCTCTTTACGCTAAAGTTTGACTTTCTCAACACTCTATTTTTTTTAAACAATGAAAAACTTTAGTGTAAAGAGCGAGGCGTTGAGGAGGGGACAGCCTCTTTCATATACGGAATAAGTTCTGTTCGTTTTAAGTTTTAATGTCGCTCCTTACTTTCATTTAAAAAAACTTGTTTTTTTATTTAATAAATTCTAAAGCGTAACAAGAACGTAACACTTTTAGGACCGTAATGTTTTACATAAACTAAACAAAAATGGTACAAAGGTAACTTCGGTGACAAGCCTGAGTTGAAGTGAATATTTTCACAAGATTGAAATAATAAATCCCTATGAAAGACAAGAAGTTTTGTATAAATTTAAGTGAAAAAGTTCACTCGCAGACGACGCAGCAAACCAAAACATCATTTTATAAGGTATTCCCTAATTTGGAAGCAGGCTTTCAATTTTTCATTGATACAAACAAACAGGTTCGACAGGCTTTGTATGAAATTATTTGAAAAAAACTACGTTTTCTAAAGAGTTAAAGAGGCTGAGTTACAAGGTCGAACCTTAAAACGTACAGGGATTAGGAGGCACAGTTGGGGGGCTACCACCCCCCAAACCCCCCGCTTTCGCAGCCTTTAAATATAAAAAAAAAATTGTAAATATAAAAAAAAAATAGACAGGCTTTGTATGAAAACATATTCGCGTCAGACTCTGGCCTCTTTCCAAATCCAGCATGAAATTAATACTTGGCATTATTTAGCTCTGGTGTGTTAATGTTGATTCACACATTCCGGATAAAAAAGTCAGTCAGTTTGGACTGATTTTCTGATTTTTTTAAAATGTGAGTTCCTGTTTTGTTTGTTTTCTACGCAGTATTGAAATAGGAATAAAAACAGTTTTTATTCGCAGTGAAATGACTGATATTGGTAATAATGGATTTGTGGCTCTTCAGCATTTTATATAATCTTTTTTTATGCTTAAATTTGCTTTTTGTAGCAATTTATTCCCCTCTAAATGACATGGAAGAAAGGTATGGGTAAATTTTTCGCAAGTCATATTATTGACTTACGAACAAAGTAAACTTACCAATCGACGCCTTTTTTATGCTCTTTCCAAATATAATAATCATCTTTGCCGCAAATGAATTTTATAGCCTCACTCTTTACGCTAAAGTTTTTATTGTTTAAAAAAAAGAGTTGTGAGAAAGTCAAACTTTAGCGTAAAGAGCGAGGCGTTGAGGAGGGCACAGCCCCTTTCATATACGGAATAATTTCTGTTCGCTTTAAGATTTAATGTTGCTCCTTACTTTCAGTTTAAAAAACTTTTTTTTCTATTTAAAGGCTGCGAAAGCGGGGGGTTTGGGGGGCGGCAGCCCCCAACTGTCCCTCCTAATCCCTGTACGTTTTAAGGTTCGACCTTGTAACTCAGCCTCTTTAACTTTTTAGAAAACGTAGTTTTTTTCAAATAATATCATACAAGCACCGGGAGGAATGATACTAGGCTATTTAAAAGTTGGGTACTGTTTTTATTAATGGTACACAAAGCGGTACTTCTATGTTAAAAGCACTCTTTTATGTATGTCAAACTGGAGACGCGACATAAAACCTGTTTTGTATGGGTTAATTCAAGGCACTGCTATACAGAAATGACTGCTTAGCGTGGTTTTCAATGCGTTGAAGAGATTTAAACTGTTGTTGTCTGGGGTTTTTTGCACATTAAGGGGGGGGGGGGAAGGTATAGCGGGGGTCTTCCTACAATATGTGTTAGGTACAATTATTCTGCATATTATGAAGTAAGAATTGTTTTCTAACTTCAAACTGTCTAAATACTTTAGCCCCCCTTAATATGCAAATTTATAGCCCAGATTATATATTTACCATTTATTTTGTCACTTGTCTCTGTCTTGTCTCACGTTAAGCTGAAAGAAACTAACAAAGAAACCGGTTTGTTCTTGTATAATACCTCGTATAATACCTTGTATAATACCTTGTAATAATACCTCGTATTTAAGATTTTATGTTTTTTTTTTAAGATTAAAAAACAGTGTGATTTTTTCTAAAACGGTCAATTTGTTTTGTTTATTTTTTTTAATCAAAAATATCTTTCGTTCATCTGAAAGTAAGGAGTGACATTAAGAACTAGGTACTTAATTCAGAAAACACCAAGAATTTGGATCTGCAATATAAGGCAATAACTGGTTTATAGCTATCTGTATTCTGAGGGAATTAGCTTCGGCTCCGTGGATAACTACATTTTAGCAATCTTTCAATTAAATATTTAGTATTTTGTTGTCTTTTTGGCTTGGTTTGGTTGCATTTTGTATGCAGGCCCGGTATACTTACCCCCCCCCCTAATGTACAAATAAACAGCCCAAATTATATATATCCTGCCTATCTCCCAAGCATCTCAGTTGTTCCAACGGAATTCAACCCTTGTACATGTAAGTTGAATCAACTTGGGTTTCTAAATAATGGACAAAGACCAAGAACTGTTCGAAGAGAAGAAATGCTAATTTATTCTCGTTGCATTATGTTATTAAATAATAAAAAAAAATTCTGAGGGAAGTAAAGAGCGAAGTTGGAATTTAAAGCGAACAAAAATCATTACTTTACGGTCTATCTAACACGTATCAATAAAACTAGTAGCCTACAAATAAACCAGCTGATGCCATTTGCCTATATTTGTAGGATTATAGAAATGTAGCGCTTTATTGAAAACACAAAACAATATATAAGTTCTGGTACAGTAAAAGTAAACCATTTAAGAACTCTTTTTAAAGTTTGAAAAAAAAACATTTTAGGGACATTTCATGGTTATTTTGAAGCCAATTTCAAAATGGAGCGATCTGGATAGTATTAGGACGATAGAGTAGCCTTAGAATTTGTATCATAACTTAAAATTTTCTATTGTATAGAGAGAATAATCAGATTTCCAGAGTTCATATTATGGTTTATTTGTTCTTCATTTCGAGTAATACTAAAGCGTGTCTGTATACTCACTTTTGACTTCTAAATCAAAATTCCTTTTTTAATTGGCTTTTGTGTTTTCAGTAAAGCGTTAGTTTTCTGTAATCATTTGTTTTCATTAAGCCAATTAAGAAAACAAAATCTTTTTTTTTATTCGGCTTTTATGTTGTCAATACAGCGCTAGTTTTTTTTATTCGTTTTTTAGTTTTCTAAATCCATTGTATGTTGAAATGTCCATTGTAATAGAAAAATCAGTAGCCAATTACAAAATTCTTCTTATTTTTTTAATGCTCTTGTACTATCAGAAATATGAACCATATTTATATGGAATTAGCTAAGTATTCCTGCTAAACGTCAAATTTACATCAACAAGTTTATGAATTGCAACAAGTTTATGAATTGCAGAGCAAGAAAGAAAACATGCGTTCTTCTATATTAAACATGAACTGCACACTATCTGTGCAATTTCTAAGATTTTTATCCCGTATCGATTTCCTTTGCGTTCTAGAAGTAACTTTTTCAAAAGAAGATTTTCAAATTTTTAATAACCTAAGAACAATTTCTTTATCACTAACTCTTTTTATTAAACCTCCCCCCCCTGCGCACAACCAATTTTTTTTTATTTTTAAAGTTTTGGAATAGCAATAAACAAAAAAAAATTGGAATTTAACTAAGAATATAAAACCGAAAAAAAAAATACAAATAGGTTTTTAGTACTGATTTCTCTATAGGTTATGTTACAGCAAGTTTTATCCTGTCTATTAAACAGTCAGAATAAGTAGCCCCTTTCCCCCGCCCTCTTTTTCCCCAGAGTCGTTCGATGAAACTTTTGAGTTAGCCGGACACGGAGCGTTGTTTCCTGGCATTATTTAAATAACGATCAGAAATTAAAAAGAAAGTATTATGTCTTTTCAACTGAAATCAAGAAGCAACATTAACACTTGAACGAGCATAAATTATTACATATATGAGGAGGGGTTCCCCCTCCTCAAAGTGGTCTTTACGCAAATTTTTTTAGAACATTTAAAAAGGTTATTATTCTTATAAAACAAGAGTCATTCTTAAATAATTGGAACACAAAGTCAAACTTTAGCGCAAAGCGGTGGTATTGAGGAGGGGGTAACCCCATTCATATGCAGAATAGCTTCTGATCGTTTTGAGGTTTTGTGGTGCTCTGTACTTTGAGTTTAAAAACTTATTTTTTCTAATTTTCATCCACATGGACGTATTTTGTTATGAAGTTTAATATGGACGACACAGTCTATCTCATGCACTCGTAGAATTATGAATGTATTATGGGATGGGTGATGTCGGGGGTATTGGAAGTGGAGGGGAAATTCTTGGTGCTTGACCCTCAAGCGAGCCCAGTTTGGTGGTTTACTATCCTTATGATATTTGAATTCTCTTTACAGCTACAAAAGTTTTTTATCCTACACTCTAAACCGCTATCCAAAGACCATGCTTTCATTCCATCCATCAGAAGGACCCAGTGAAGGGTAGGTTGTCCCCAAGTGGCATGGGAAGGAGTTTTACGAAGGATTGACAGGTAATTGGAACCCCCTTTTTTATTTTTATTTTCGATAAGTTGAAAATTCGGAAAAGAGCTGCAATATTAAAAAAAAGCTATTCTACCAGCAAAATCGACAGACCGGGAGAAGAGCCATTATGCTTGATTTATTTTGTTATGTTTATTTTGGATGGGTAAGGTCAGAGAAGGAGGGAAACTAGAAATTCCTGAAAACAGGAGTTTCTTATTTGTCATTTTCATATTTTAATAATTTATTTATTTTATTCAATAAAGGAGGAAGCCATGGGCTTGTCGCATAAAGGCAATTGTTTGAAGTTTTTCTAGAGAAGGGGGTGGGGGCATCCCTGACCGCAACCGGCGGAGCTCATTTAAAGATAAATACCTCCTTAAGTGAGTTAAGTGAGTGAAATACCTCTAAAACATGTCTTAGAGAAGAAAAATCATTTTACGTACCATTAATATTTTCTTTTAAATAAAAAGAACGCCCATGAGACTAACTGTGTTTCAAGCAATAAGCTGTAGGAAAATATGGGTTCAACACAGCTAAAAGTGTTATAATGAGAAAAAAGTTGATATAGCTAGGACATGTGCTGTGGATGAAAGATGGCGGACAGTCAAAGATTTTCCTTTTTAGCCAACCATCCAGGGCCAAGCGGAATGCAAGTCATCCCCAAATTAGGCGGGGGAGGTCATAAGGAATGATTTCAGGGAAATTCGAAATTCTTGGAGAGGGTATAAAGAGGGAGGCTTTTAATACATTCGTTGCATTACATTATTAATTAAAAAACAGTTTTTCTGCGGGAAGTAAAGAGCGAAGTTGGAATTTAAAGCGAACAAAATTATTTCATTACGGTTTAGCTAACTAGTACATATCAATAAAACTAGTACAAATATACCAACTGATGCCATTTTCCTATGTTTGTAGGATTATAGAAATGGAGCACTTTAGTGAAAACACAAAGCAGTACATAAGTTTTGGTACACTAAAAGTAAATCATTTGAGGACACTTTTTACATTATAAAAATAAAGTATTTTAGGGACATTTAATGATTATTTTGTTGACAAATTCGAAGTGAAGCCATGTGAATAGTATTAGGACTATAAACTAGCTTTAGAATTTGTATCATAACTTGAAATTCTCTATTGTATAGAGAGAATAATCTGACTTTCAGAGGTATTTTTATGTTTTATCTGTTCATCATTTCGAGAAATACTAAAGGTTGTCTTTACTCGCTTTTGACTAAATCAAAATTCTTTTTTTTTAATTGGCCTTTGTGTTATCAGTAAAGCGCTAGTTTTCTGTAATCCTTTTTTAGTTTTCTAAATCCATCGTATGTTGAAAGATTCATTGTAATAGGAAAATAAGTATACAATTACAAAATTCTGCTTATTTTTTTTAATGCTCTTGTACTATCAGAAATACGAAACGTCTTTATATTGATTTAGCCGAATATTCCTGCAAAACGTCAAATAAAAAAAAAGAATTTGTTTATCCATAATTAACAAATCCCTACATGTTTAGGCACTGAGAACAGGAACTTAGTATAGAACTAGTTAAGTATTCCAATATTGAAACTGACATTGATTTGGGTTTAACGTTTTAAATAATTTTAATGCCATGCACAGCTGGCAAGAAAACATGCGCTCTTCAATATTAAAAATGAACTGCACACTAAAAGAAAATTCTAAGATTTTATCACGCATCGATTTCCTTTGCGTTCTAGGGGTAACTATTTTTCCAAAGAAGTTTTTAAGGTTTTCACAAAACATAAGCAAAATTTTCGTATTTGGTTGCAGCTTGGTGCTGCAGCCAGTTTTAGTTATTGTAAAGACTCCACAAAAGTAGTGATTCAAAAAGGCTTCACACCTAACAGTCTCCTTTTTTTTCTATAAAGCGACTCGAACTTCGATCTTCCTTCAAAACAGTTCGTGGTAACGAACTGTAAGTAAGTAGAGACCCGGCTCAATGGTAACCGAAACTCTAGAAAACGGGATTTTGATACCAATAGATACATACAAGGAATCAGATTTTAATGCTGATTTTAAATATATAAGTTTCATCAAGTTTAATCCTACCCACCAAAATTTACGTGCCTGAGAAAATTTGGCTGACTTTCGAAAAAAGGGGGATAGACCCCCTAAAAGCTATAGAACCTTAATAGAAAATCACACCATCATCTTCAGCGTATCAGAGAACCCTACTGTAGAGGTTTCAAGCTCCTATCTACAAAAATGTGGAATTTTGCATTTTTGCCAGAAGAAAGATTACGGATGCGTGTTTATTTGTTTTATTTTATTTTTTTCCCCAGGGGTGATCGTATCGACCCAGTGGTCCTAGAATATCGTGGGAGGGCTCATTGGAACGAAAATTAAAAGTTTTAGTGCCCTTTTTAAGTGACCGAAAAAAATTGAGGGCAACTAGACCCCCTCCCACGCTCATGTTTTTCCCAAAGTCACCCGATCAAAATTTTGAGATTGCCATTTTGTTCAGCATGGTCGAAAATATCATAACTATGTCTTTTAGGATGACTTAGTCCCCTGAAGTCTCCCGGGGGAGGGCTGAAAGTTATGAACTTCACCCAATGTTAACATATAGTATTCGTTATTTGAAAGTATATAGAAGTTTTCAAGAGGGATTTTTTCTGGTAGTGGGGGGGGGGGGTCAGGGGTTATGATGGAGTACTTTCCATGAAGGAAGTTTTAATGGGGGAAGGAACATAGCTATGAAGGAGGCGCCGGACTTGCCAGCATTTTAAAGGAAAAGTGTCCAAATACTGCATATGACCTATTCAGTGAGATAGTGACGAATGTAATGAATGAAACATGTCCCTTGCGAAGAATAAACACTAATAGAAATTTTCCTAAGAAACCATGGATATCAAAAGCTATTCTAGTTTGAATAAAGCAGAAAAACGAACTTTATGTGAATTATTTAAAGGATCATTCAGATGATAGTTTGATGAAAATCAAAAGATTTCGGAATATTTTAAATTCAGTAAAACAGCATGCTCAGAAACTTTATTTCCAAAATGAATTTCATGAAAATCAAGGGGATATGAAAAATACATGGAAAACAATAAATAAACTTTTGGGTAAATTTCAGAGTAAGGAGGAGATGAGAGTCATGGAGACAACAGGAGGTCGTCTTACTGATTCTCAAGACATATCTGATTTTCTGTGTGGTTATTTTGCAAATGAAGGAAAAAGACTTTGCGAACAAGCGCGGGCTAAACTACACACATCTGCGAGTTTTGGATCTGTCGTTAAAAGACAGCCTGTAAGTCAGAATTCCT